>NW_015386701.1:126108-168832 GCF_001527695.2 Protobothrops mucrosquamatus
ATCTAAGCACTTCCGGAAATTAAACTGTGGCTTGTAAAATTTCCAGTTAATACAATAACTAGCAAACCAAACATGGCAGAAACAAGAAGGATAGTTCTTTAAAAAAGGCATGTGAGCTGTCTAATGATATTACAAACATATTTAACTCTCAAGAAACCACCACAGGTTGTTTTTTTTCCCCTGGCATATTTATAGGGTGCATTTAGGCCATGGAAGACATTAGAAGTAACCAAGTTTCTGTAATTAGCCTGGAATAAAATTTATACCCAGGGGAGTTCAATTAGTGGGTATAACATTACTGGTTTATGAAGTTAATCTTGTTTCACACGCAAAACAAACTTTAGAATAGAAAAGGTAGAATTTATTTTTATTTATTGTTAAGTTTTTTACTCTGTTTCATTCCACAGACTTCAGGTGGCTTACAAAAGTATCCAAAATAGCAAATACAAACTTATATACAAATGAAACATCTGATTAAATTAAAATGGTAAAAATTAACAACAAAAAATAAAAATCCACTAAGTGACTTTCTCTGATCTCTACATCTTCCTAGGTTTTGTGATACAAAAAGGAGATAATAAAAACAGACTGCTTCTTCTAAGGATAACCAGTTTCTTCCCTTACAGTTTTCCAGACAAATAAAAGCCACACAGAAGGGTTATTTCTTTATAATGGAGCACTGCTACTAAAAGGTCTCTGTGAAAATCCTGGCTCCATACCAGATTTGATATAGATATTAACGGTTCCCCCACCAAAGAATGTCTCATATATCTGACTATGCAAAAATCGAAGATCTGAGAATGCTTTGAAAGCAATATACAACGAGAACAGGGATTACAATTTCCCCACATCAAAAACTGCTGTCTTATATTCAAGGACCCTCAAGTTCTTTTAAATCTTTCCTATGTTCAGCCCAAAGTCCTATTTGTTACCATATCTCTTGCAAATATTATGTTACTTAAACATATGGGAAACTTGTCAATAGAATCCCTGGTCTGTACAGTGGAGAAAAACCAGTCTGAATTGCCTTCCTTCAATATTCTTGGGAGTTGTGTGTGATTTGTTTTAGAAACTGTTACTATCGTGGGGTATTTAAAGAAAGAACACGCAAATAGTGCAATTTTATTCATATATATTTAGTGTTTAGTAACATATGTACTATCTAATATATTTAAAGTATATATCATCATGGGAAGACTACAGTTGACTCCCTTTTGATCATGGGGAAAAGTTGTGGCCAGAAACTTGCTCTCTAGCCGCTACTAACAAAAAATCTGTTTTAGTCATCACTAGTCTGAGAACATAAAAGGCAAATATATATTAAATAACCCCCTCTAGGACAAGAAGAATTTATCTTCAATATCAATTTCTCTTTATTTGCACAATTGACAAGGAAGCAGGCTCTGATCCCAGTTATTAGTTAGAGGGCCTCATCAGGTGACAGCATGTAGTCAACCTTGACTGAACTCAAAAAGGCTAAGCGGGGTCAGATATGATTAGGACATGGTAACCACTTAGGAATCCCAGCACTACAGGCAAAGGAGTAAAATGATAAAAAGGCAATAGCACAAACTTGGGAGGGAAAAAAACCATCCACCAACCAAGATGATGTAATCATCAAAGGTCAAGTTCTGTTTGAGGTAGTTGTTACTCAGAGGACTAAGGGTGGTAACGAGAATGTGTAGGGCAGGGTGCAGCCTTTGTCTCAGGAAAGTTCCCTAAAAATTTGAATCTGTCATCTTTTATGTACTGGAAATGGGAATCTATGAAATGTGTAAGGAGTAACATTAAAAGTATTTATTTAACTTGATTTAATGACATTAAATTTAAATTTAAAATTGCACTAATCAACTAAGTGATACTAAGTTATCATAATCCATAGTAGGGAACTGCTGCTCACTCATCAAATATCTGTTTAAGAAAAGGTTACTCTAATTCAGTTATCTGTATTAGTAAAATAAGGTCATTCGATTTCCTGATCCCCTGCTATCTTAGCAATTTAATTCATTCATGAATTGGTTCTACACTTATAATTCATAGTAAAATCTGTTGCTATTTCATTGTACTTTCCATACCTCAACTCCTTTGGCTGCTTCACAGTAAGGCTATAGGTAAAACCTGTCCATAACTATACCCATTTATGACACCGTAGGACATTCTTGACTGTAAATTGTCTTCTCTGACATACATACCATCAACATCTAGGGATTAAACACATTCATAGCTAAAGATATCCAATCTGGATAAAAGTATATTGTTTCCTAGTTCAAAGAACATGTAATTTAACTTCAATGTTATTTATGATACCAACTAACTATTTAAAAGGGGGAAAAATAATGCCAGCAAGACTAAATGTCACCAGAGCTCATGCACCAAGTCATCTGTATTATTTTAAGAAGTTATGATAAATGCTAGCCAAACTAACATTGTTTCCCTTTGTCATCTTCTCCATATCCAAACAAGCCGAGCTTAAAATAAATGTACAAGGACAATAGTGCCATGTTCTGAATGCTATCTAGCAAATCAACTAAGCCAACTAATCATCTGCATTCTCTAACAGAAACTATGAGTTAAGTAGAAATTCTTCCTAAGTGAGAACATCACTAAGTGAGGACAAAGGGTGGAGTGGAAGTTGATTTGGTACAGTTTAAAGTATTCACAAACAATATAGGTCAATTAATGCTATACAGATAGTCCTTGATTAATGACCACAATTGAGCCCAATTTTTCTGTTGCTAAGTGAGACATTTGTTAAGTGAGTTTTACCCCATTTTGCGACCTTTTCTGCCACAGTTGTTAAGTGAATCACTGCAGCTGTTAAGTTAATAACACGGTTGTTAAGTGAATCTGGCTTCCCCGCTGACTGTGCTTGCCAGATGGTCGCAAAAGGTGATCGCATGATCCTGGGATACTGCAACCGTCATAAATGCAAGTCAGTTGCCAAGCATCTAAATTTTGATCATGTGATCATGGGGATGCTACAACGGTCATAATTGTGAAAAACAGTCCTAAGTCACTTTTTTCAGTGCCACTGGTCACTAAAGGAACTACTATAAATCGAGCACTACCTGAATATCAGAGACTGGATAAGATTATTTCTGTTTCTTCATGATTTCCATGGATTAACAGCAATAAATGCTAGACATAAGGCCATATGGATTACTGAAGATCTATAACAGGAGAGGCATATAGAATTTAGGAATAGCAATTGATTGAAAGGTAGAAGTGAGGAGCTTACAAATTTAGATAAAATAGAACATTTCTAACTGTAGCTTTTAAGATTTTGTTCAACTGAAAATTGTGTGTCTGAATAAAATCCACACCTACAAATGAATCATTGGCCACAGTTTGATCCACGCCTATCTTGTAACATGCCAAACAGACAAATTTCTGATAACAGATAAAAGCTACAACTGGCTAAAAAAAAAAATGCGTTTATGCACTCAGTTTGAAAAGCTCAGCTGTCTCTGAAAATTTGCAAAAGAAAAAGAGAATTCAGCATCCTCTGGGGCATTTTAATTCTCTGTTCATTTGCAGAAACAATTTATATCTGTTTAGTCCACCCACACAAAAATTTATCTACTTGCAGAAAAGTCTCATCAGCTTGAGATCAGATGATTTCATGGACACATCCATGTACTTTCCATAATAACAATAAAGAAATTGTTTGCTTTCTTCCAGTATTTTATTTCTTTATTTCCTAATTTTCCTGGCTTTCCTGGTACTTCAAGTTCTAACCACATCCAACCCTGCTCAGCTCTTCAACATTAGCCAAGATAGACTAGAAGCAGATGGCATAGAAGTAAATATCTTTCAAAGCACTATAACCTGGATTTATGAGCTTTTTAGCTTAAAAAAAGGCATTAGAAAAAAATGCATAAATATTAAGTTAAGAAGAGGAGAACTGCAAACCTTATTTGTGGACTATGCTGTTAGGAAATATCTACATTTAAGAAAGTACTTCCTGGGCTATAACCAAAGTAAACACATTTTCCCACTGAACTGACAAGAACTTTATAGTTTTAAATCGTGCCATTGAGAGTACAGCTATAACAGACCTTTACTTTTACAACACGAGCGGGCATATTTCAGGCCTACTGAGCAATATCTTTATTTAGAATATATTGACCCCTGAAATTTGTTTCTGAATGCACTAGTGGATTCAGACCAAAGCCTCCTTATCCTCAAAATTTTCAGGTGTGAACCTAATGCTCAGTAAGGCAAGCAATTTCATTGTCAAATATTTGAGAATCAGAAAGTATTTTTTAAGTCTACATGTTGTCCCAATCACTAGTTACTGCATCTGGTAAAGTGAGCTATGATCCATGAAAGTTTATGCCTTTTAATAAATGTTTGAGTTGCAAAAGACTCTACCAGACCCTTCCTGATTAGTGGCTACCACAAATTAATATGGCTTTCTTCTTAAACCTAGGGTTAATTCTAGGTGGCTCAGAAGCCTGAACACCTATTTTCTGTTCATGTCTGTTTCTATAGAAATGAGCAGAAATGGTTATCCTGATCAGTTCCCTAAAGGTGATATAAATAATTTCACCATCTGATTTCCTACATATGAAAAGCAAGGGATGGTCTTGCAGAGCTTTGATTCCCATTAGGATTGGCTGAAGAAACCAGATTGCTTGGCATTAAGTATCTGACGAGACATCATACACAGGCATAAATGGAACAGAAGTACTAAATCAGAGGAAGACAATTCTGATTGTTAAAAAAAATACTAATATTAACAGTGACAAACAATTGAAAAACAGTTTGGGACATTCTTTCTTTATATGGTGACCACTGCGAGGATTGTTTTCATCTTTTTGTGTAATATACTATTTTTGTCAAATATAGATGGGAAAGTTTATAATTATTTATAGACCTGTTATGTAAGGCAGAGGTCCACGACATCTGGTCCGGGCTGTGGTGTGCCAGAAACTGGGCCATACAAACAAGCAAAGCCCCATCCGCGGGATGCAGGCAGTACGCAAAACTACACACCCTCTGGTCAATGGAAAAACCTCTCTCCATGGAACCGGTCCCTGGTGCCCCAAAGGTTGGGGACCACTGATGTAAGGGGAAGAGAATACATTATATATTTTTATATATATTTATCAGCATTCAGCTGGGATAGATTTTTTTGATATGTTTAATGTTAGTTGTCAATGATGTATTTGATACCTGGGGTTTTATTGTACACGTTTTTTTGTTTCTGTTGTTGGTATCAGATGTTTGTTAATTTTTTTCTTTGCTTTATATCTTATCTTTGGAACTAAGCAGTAATAAATAATAAACTTGTTAAAAAAAAGAATGGTTCATCAATGGGACCAATTTCTGAAGATGATGGCAGGTTCCCTTTACTGGATGTGCTCTCCAAGCCGAAGCTGGACAGCCAAATTTTGCTGTTGTTTCATTTTGGGGACCTGCACTGAGCAAGCAGATGATCGGATGGTCTAACCAACCAGTGATTCTATGTATGTCCAGTTTCTATCTGACCTTTTATAAATTCTAATATAACAACAGCTTTCGGAATGTAATCTAAGAGGAATTTGACACAAAGCTGTAAATGCAAATCTCGTCAATGATTGTGCTCCCGAATAAAGTTGTTGATCCAGGCACCAACATTTAAATCTCTTTTCCTTTTAATTAAACTGAGGCAGTTGAAGGTTATGCCATTGTATAATGTTTCTATTTTAGCATTAGATAACGCAGAATGACTCACCGATAAATCTTGTTCACAAAATCAATGAAAGCATTAGGCTAGTTTTGAAGAAAGAAAATGTTTAGCCTTTAAAAAAAAAGGTAGATGCAAAACTTAAAAAAGATGTTTTCTTGTTCAATTTCTATATTCTTGGGTTCTTAATTAAAAGATGCAGAGTTGAATTTCAAATGTTTTTTTAAAAAAACTGATCATCTGTAGCTTCTAGGAGTTTTACTAATTTGATGGCACACACATTAAATAAATGAACATTTTCAGAGGTCCATGAAGTGTAAGATTCCTTCTATTACTGACTAGCAAGAACGTATCAATTCAACAAACTAGAGAAGAGGTGAGAAAATAAATGTCAATGGTACCTACAATGCTTCTAAAGGGTGCATTTCAGATCAATGTTTATTAACTGTGGCAACTTTAAGGTACATGGACTTCAACTCCCAGAATGCCCTAGCCAGCTGGCTGGGGAATTCTGAAAGTTGAAGTCCAAACATTTTAAAGTTGCCAAGGTTGAAAAACACTACATTAGAGAAACAAAGCAGATATCTATTGAGGCACCAAGTGAATTAATCTTTGGCTCATTACAGCAAGTCTGGTGCCTAAATGCAGGAACAGGCTGGCTTTAGAATGGCTAATCCAACATTCCAGAGTTACTGGGGGAAAAAAAGTCCTTTCACTTCATAACAGGAAATAATTTTGCCTGATTGTAAAACTGCCTGCCAGCTATGGGTCAGGAGTTTCACTTTCCAAAGAACTTAATAAAGAAATAACATACTCAGAGATTTTCTCAGGGCCAGCCTTTTGGAAATAACAATGCTGTATGCCATCACTGACTATACTTTGCTAAATTAACCCTGGGCAGTACTTAATTAATCAATATGAGAAGCACTAATAAAAATCCCTTTGTATTGCATGTATGTAGCTCAGTATAAAGTAGTTTCCTTCTTTTTTTAAGTTTCGAAGTAACCTCTTGTTTAATAGAGGAGTAAATATATAAAGCAAAAGATTACCATAAACTAGAAGCAATGAACTTTCATTGCAAAAGAATTGCAAAGATTAAAATTTTATCCAATCCTTCTACAAAACATGCATACACACAAGTGCAACACACTCTCATGAAGATAATTACTAGATTGTGACCAACTTCCCATCCTGTCACATCTTCATTACTGTTGTTCAGGATTCTACAACAAAACCCTAAACCAAACACGAAAGTCATAGCTGTAGATGTCCCAATTAAAGCCAGCTTTAAGCTAAGGCTGTGTAGACACTGATCTAAGGTGGTAAAGCTTAGGAGACTCCAATTAATCAATGTAGCCCAGGGATGCCATATGTCTGAGTTAATATGGTATCAAAAATCATCACTGCACAGTTATTAAAAGTCACTTGGTGTATTAAATTCCCAGTTTTGCCCAAAATCTTAATGGGAGGATGGATTTAAAAATCAGCAAAATAAATACTGTTCATATATTAACAACAGCAACAGGATCTGGAGTGCTATCCTGACTTTACAAATTCAATGTAGCTCATCATCTGGAATCTACCCAATTTATATCAACTGGAATTTATCCAAATTACACAAATAATGATTTGGCATATGGGGGAGAAAGAGTAAACAGGGTCAATGTCTATCCAACAGTATATTATCAACCATGGAACCCAAATTATTTACAGTCAATAATGAGAATATAAAGCGACTCCTGTTTACTCCATTTCGTTTTCTTGGAATTAGTTCAAAAGTATGTTGCCTTTGTCTTACTTATGTTTTTTCAACTTTTTATTTAAGTTTACATCCCTAGAATTTCTCGACCAGTCTCTCATCCAAGTAGTAATTGGGCTCAACCTACTTGGCTTTTTGAGATCAACCAGGATTGGCTCAGTGCTACCATCTGACTGCTACCTGGCTGGCACAACTTATAATTATTGAATTATAATTCTAAATTAAGACTATGTTTTCCAAGCAGAACAGTAGTAAGTACATGAGGACAAATCACAAAATGTTATTTGTGAGGCACTGCAATACTCAAGATAGGAATTAAGGAAAATAGTAGGAATTATAATCTAGAGGAATCACTGGCATGAAAATAAAAAATAATCAGTTAGTTACAGTTTTTAACTCGCATCGGACCATTTTTTTAAAAAGTAGAATAGAATGTGATATAAATTATATTCCTCAAGTAAAATTACTGTTATACAGGTAGTCCTTGACTTACAAACACAATTGAGCCCAAACTTTCTGTTGCTAAGTGAGGCATTTATTGAGTGCCCCATTTTACGACCTTTCTTCCACAGTTGCTAATCCCGGCAGGTGTTAAGTTAGTAACCAAGTTGTTAAGTTAATGTGGCTTCCCCATTGACTTTGCTTGTCAGAAGGTCGCAAAAGGTGATTACATGATCTTGGGACACTAAAATGGTCATAAATATGAACCAGTTGTCAAGCATCTGAATTTTGATCATGTGATCAACAGGATACTGCAATGCTCGTAAGTGTGAAAAACAATCATAAGTCAATTTTTTTCAGTGCCATTGTAACTTTGAACGGTCACTAAGCAAACTGTTATAAGTCAAGGACTACCCTTATAATGGATAAATGGCAAATCTTAATTCCTGACAAATATGAGAATGTTACACTTATTTTACCATGAAGAGAAGTACTTCAGAGGAGCTATGATATGATTGGGACTTGCTTCCAAAAAGAGAATCAAGCATGCCTTCATTTGGAAACTGAAGAAATTTAAGTAATTGGAAAATGATGATTATCACATATTTTCTATTCAAAGTCTTCGTTAGCAGAGGTTCTGCTATCCAATTTCCAAGTGATATCCTTAGTAGAATATGTGAAAAAGTTAGGGTTAGAGTAACATAATTATCTGGTAAGTAGTTTTTATGCAATTCTCTATTCTACCAAAATGAAATCAGTCTGTATGTGCTCTATGTGTATTGTGTGCAGGTATTTTTTCATTCAGCTGCAGGAGCATGCTAATCAGTGCACATTCTCACAAAACAACACTGCAATCCAATTTGTATGCCCAATGGCTACAGATCAACTCAAACGAAAGACATTTCATTAAATTCCAATTCTGATTGCGGAAGTAAAATTTCCTAGAGATCTCTCAACAATGACAGCAATTAAAAGAAACCCACCATTATATGAGAAATATGGCAATTCATATTTGAGCTTTGTTTCATTAGAAAACTGGGCGGTACAAGTAAGGAAGTTTCACAATGTAATCCAAAGGACTTCTTTCCAAAACCAGAAATATTGGTTTGCAAAATATTTTGATTTCAAACACTTCCGTTTCTAAGCAGGTAGTTTCAGTTGTTCTGCATTTGAAGAGCTAAATAACTTTTCAAAATTAAAGTAATCAACTTCCACAGAAGATCAAGACAGCCTTTCTTTCATGCAGTACAACTTCTGAACTTGAAACAGCTTTCTGAACTCAAAATAGTTACCTCTGAATTTGAGACCGTTCAAATACAAAGATGTTTTCCATACCCCTAATAAGAAATAACATCTAAAAAATATAAGGATAAATAAAAAGGAACATTTGTAACAGAAAATAATCCCTCAATATCTGAGGTGATTAATTAATTTTTGCAAAAGCTCCTTGAAGCTGTTTAAGAGTATGTTTTAAAATTCTGAAAGATGGGAGGTGGTCTGGCTGTTAGTTTTTTTACTTTAAAATTAGAGAGAAAATATAAAAATAAATACTTTCTCAAGTTTAGTTTAAAAATGAGTCTTGTAAGACTTTTTCCCCCTTTACTTCTCCATGAAATGGAGAAAATTGAAAAAACCTAAATCACTTTGTGAAAATATAAATGTACTAAATGAAATAGAAAATATACAAGCTATTACTGAGATAGTAACAATATGTAACTATTGTTCAAATTAAGATTTTTTATTCTAAACAGAGTATGTATATGTGTGTGTGTGTGTGTGTAGAGAGAGATATTTAGATACAGATATAGATAGATAGATAGATAGATAGATAGATAGATAGATAGATAGATAGATAGATAGATAGATAGATAGATAGATAGATAGATAGATAGATAGAGATATACAGATATACAGATATATAGATATATATATAGATATAGACATAGACATATAGATATCCTATGCTAGGAAAAGTATTTCCAGAAACTAATCCATAAATTGTTTCTCAAGCACTGGAATCGCTTCAACTGAATTGCTCCCACAGTACAGCAATCCTGTTTGATTTGTTTTCTTTGCCAAGCTCCACAGAAAATGTTTATAAATGTTATACAAAAGGGACACATACTTAAAAACAGACCAAAAGGCCTACCATTTGCCTTATTTCTCATAGGGAAACCCTGAACCAATTTGATGCTTTAAAAAAGTGTTCAAGCAGGGCAAGAAGTCAAAGGCTATGTCCAACTGCTGTTCCTTAGCATGGACAACTGAAAGTAACAACTGATGGGTTGTGTATGTGTGCATGCGCATGTGTGTGTTTGATTAATTCAAAACCAACTGTTCAGCCACAAAAAGCAGTGAAGAACCATTTGCTCTGAAGATAAGCTGTTAGCTATATACCCTCCAATTCTCCATTTCTTTTAGCCTCATGTATTTTTATACTGAACCCAGTAATTGTTATTCTAAATTGTTTGGGGAGCCGCTTAAAACAGAAAGGTTTCCAATATTTCAAACAAAGATATACACAGTCTAACCAGCATGATGTTTGGCCCTTCCAACTTTTATTCTACATTTTTTTCATCCTCTTCAAAATGTTCTAAGTGTAGAGTGGTTACCACATTTTTGGAAACATACCCCGCAGCTTATAATTTTGCTGTATCATATATTTTGTTCTGATTGTGCTAAAACGTCCAACATTTGAACTCTATCACTATAAAAAAATAAGAAAAGTGCTCATTATCCAATTCTGACAAACCATGCATAATTTCATACATCTATCTTCCATTATTTAACATTTTAAAAATAACCGAAATCAACGTAACATTTTCTCAACATCCACAAAAAAAGGTAAACACAGAATTAAAAAAGGACAAATACAGGTAGTACTCAACTTACAAACCATTCGTTTAATGACTCTTCAAAGTTACAACGGCTCTGAAAAGGGTGACTTACAACAGATCCTCAAACTTACCACCACTGCAGCATCCCCAGTCACATGATCCAAATTTGGGCATTTGGCAACTGGCATGCATTTACAATGGTTAAGTATCCCAGGATCATGTGATCACCATCTGAGACTTTCCCAGCAGGTTTCTGACAAAACAAAGTCAATGGGGGAAGCCAGATTCTCTTAACAACTGCAATGATTTGTTTAACCCTGGCCAAAAAAAAAGATTGTAAAATTGAGCATGACTCACTTAAGTACTGCCTTGCTTAGCAATGGAAATTCTGGTCCCAATTGTGATTGTGGTTGAGGACTACCTGTATAAGAATAATTATCTATCCTTCTGGTTAATGTTTGGAACAGGGGGAAAAAGTGGTTGAGATTCATCCTTATTCAACTGATTCCAAAACCACATTCCACTTATATTTTTCTTAGTAGCTTACCAACTTAATTTATTTAAGTTGTGTTAAATCACTGAAACTTTACCCCCAGAGGAGCATCTGGTTTCCATATGTTCTTATGTGAAACAAAAGAAAACAACAAACTTTCACTGAAAAAGAAAAATCAAAAACCTGAGAGCAAAGTGCTACAATGCCACTAGGGAAGCTGGATTGCCATGAAAGATGCTTAGGCCTGTTCACAACATTAAATAGAGTACATATGTTTCAGGATACATGAACAAAACAAGCTATGCAATATTACAAGTGAGTATTTAAATCGGGTTTTGCAAGTAAATTTAGCAGAATACCCTGGCTGCCATTTCCTACCATCAAAAATCCATTCTTAACTCAAATTATATTGGAACTTTCAACATTATTCTCATCTTGCCAGCCAATATTTATTAGGCTGTGCTGTGCTCAATACTGGACACAATCTTAATGTTAATAAAAATGCTATTAGACACATTTCGTAGAACAAAAGGTTAAAAAAACAATATACCTGAAATTGTGGTTTAAAATGGGAAAGTGAGAACTTATCCAACAATAAATGCTTAAGGATGTTAACAAAAATATATTCATCTGATGAACTGGCAACTTCTAGTTACAGGTTTTATTTTTCTTATAATTTTTTAGGTCTGCAGTCATGTGCAGTTTAAGCAGACTCACAATAGGCAATTTTCTCTTTTTGCAGGTAACTATATTCACATTAAAAATGTCTGAAGATTAAGACTATTGGTTTTACTTAAAATTATCAAGTAGCAACTAGCATGAGCCCATTCACAGATATAATACAAAATGTTTTGAATTCAAACTGTTTCAAATACCAAGCACATGATTTTGAATGCAAAACAATCTTGAAAGTTTTGAGCATAGAAATTGTTTTGAATTCAAACTCATTCTGGACTAAAGAAATGTTCTGATGATAAATGACATTAATTACTTCTCAAAGTCTTTCAATACAAAATTTAAAAGGTCATTTACAGTAAACTGTGATTTCAAGTTGTATAGTTTTATATGAAACTGTGTACTTTATTTTTCTCAGGCAGTATTTTGTTATTAGAAATATAAAACTTTTAAATAGAAATTGCCACAGAATGTTGTAATTAAAAGTGAAGTAGAAACTTAGAGAAACTTGGTTAATAATAAACTATTAGAGAAAGAGGGTTCCTAATAATTTAATTCATTTTGCAGAATTCAATATTTTATCAATATTTAAATATTATACTGATGCTTATAATATACCTTAGCTTACAAATGAATTCAAGTCTTCTCCTCCAATATCTAACTGTGAGAAAAACAGTACCAACAATTAAACAACACAATGTAATACAAACTCACTTAAATCATCATTTGAAATTTAGCATCAGTTATATTTGAATCAACTCAATTCAGAAATTCTACCTAACTACTGTTACGTTGTCTCAGCTGAACCATTATGTTTTGATTTTGCCTTTATTTAGTGATTTAAAACATGCTTATAGCCACCCATCTTTCAACCAACTTTGGGTGTCTTCCTATCGAAAATAAAAAAAACATATCAAATCACTTAAAAGTTATTTTATTTGTTTAGAATATTTATATAGCTGCTCATTTTTCAACCAATTCTGGGCAGCTCCAAAACCCGAAAAACATATAAAATCACTTAAATCTATTTATTTAAAATATTTACTTAGCCATTCATTTTTCAACCAACTCTGGGCGGCTCCCAATCAAAAATTAAAAAAAAACATATAAAATCACTTAGACCTATTTTATTTATTTAAAATAGCCACCCATCTTTCAATTAACCAAAAGAAAGTATAAGGACAAAAGTTAAAAGTTTGTTCATCAGTCTAATATCCCACGATGTGCTTTATACTTTTCTTGTAAATCTGGCTCAATTCTAACAGAGCAGCTATGCTACAAATTAGGAATGCACATCTTGGATTAAACAGAAATAATAAATGAAATGTAAATAATTTGATGGTATAATTGTATATCCTATGTATTTTTAATTACGGGCATTGCATTTAAAAAAATTAATGCAAGCACAAATTGCAAATTAGTAAATGAGTCTTACTATGAAATAATATAGCTTATTTCAGCAAAAACCTTGAGATATGGTAAAAGCTTATGGTCAGTCAATTTTATTACAGTGAAAGAGTAGTACAGAGGGAAAACAACTAACACATTTTGGAAAGTAAAAAAAAGACAAAACATTAAACATAGGCTAAAAGAATACAGAATATTATTGTCACTGTCGTTACCACTATAAACTATATCCCTAGGACAACCCTCCCTCCCAGAATATTATTTGTTTAAAACTAAAGCATGAAGCTAAAATGTAAGATAGGAATAGGTTGGAATAAAATACTGTAGAATAAAGTGACATACATCTCTATATTTAATATTGTTCAAAAGTTAGGCTTTTGTGGTATAATTCTCAATAGGCGTACAACCTTTATGTTGGCATATAAATTTAATAAATAATTATAATAAATGTATAAAAATGCAATCAGGGTCAATGAAAAATGAAATATGGCAACAAACAAGGCTTACATGTAGAATAATTTTAGTGAACACTCCAAAAAATAATTGATAAAAAAACCATACTGCACTATAAAAATATATTTGCATCTGATGAAATAAATTATAGTCTATGAACAGTCAATAATATTTAATGCCGCCTCTTAGTCCAGCATATTCTAGTAAGCATTTACTATCTATCTGTGATGGCAGAAAACCATTGCATAGGCACAGCTAGAAAAATACATTGTCAAATGTTTCTCAGATGCAAAAAGGATTAAAAACAGATGGAAAATGTAGGACTGGAAACTGGCACAAGACCATAAGACAACATTCCCTCTTAAACAAAGCTAAAATGCCATGTCTGGTTCCAAGGACTCTTCATTTGATCTTTACCAGTCTAATCCTGTACAATCTTTGCTCCAGCGGCAAGATGGCAGTCACTAGTGAGTCACATCCTGCACGGGGGCTGAAACACTGACTCATTTTCTATCAAGTTAGTGTAACAAAAACCTCCAAGGGTTTGTAAACTGGTCATTGAATAAAAACTAAAAACTAGTTTCTGCTATTTCTGTCCCTATATTAGTCAACATTATTCCACGGCACTTTTTAGATATCCAGAAGTTAGCTTTCAGCAGAAATTCAATTCCTCCTGCAAATCTCAGTGGGCATCACATGTAATGAATGGAGTTGAATTCATTTATTTTGGGGTTGGCAAATCCTTCATTATTGAAGGCTGAATGGATTCTTACAATGATTGAAATAAAGCAGAAAGAATGTGTTTAAAACTCCTCCATAGAGATTATTTGTTGCGATAATGGGTTTTTCAGGAATCAAGAACCTGATGCTAGAGAAAAAAATCTCTAAGGTGCTAATTTCATAGGATACTTCTTGAAAATACTAACTTCAAAAGATAATCTATTAGCTTCAGAAGATACTTCTGGTGAGGTATATATTTGACAGCCTGAATTGTAGTTGACTAGTTAAATAATTGATATGTAACTGATTGTATAATTGATTCATACAAAGAACTGCCATATGGAATCTCTGTTTTAGTCATGCTTCAGATCAACACAATCTCTGGCTATAGATTCAAGAGATAAATTATTACTTTTGATCAAACGATCCTATTATTTATCTGATGAATCTTAGTTTTTTTAAATATTGAACATCAGACCAGTTTTTGTACTCTCTTGATTTATCTTCAACCAGAGATTCCTTAGGCTTCCTTCACTTCCAGTGTCAGTAGTATCCAGCCTACCTGAAGTTGTTCTCCCGACAATTTAATTCCAATTGTTGTTTCTTCTACTCAAACATTTCTCATCATATAGTCTGCTTGTATGTTAATTGAACAAGGGGACAGTATACAGTGTTTCCCTATTTTGAACAATTTAGTTGTTCTTTATTCCAGTTGATGTTTCCTGGTCATCATGCAGATTGTTCAATAGGCAAACAAAGTGATCTGGTAAACCAGGTTTTTAAGGGCTATCCAATCTGTTGTGGTCTATGTAAGTGTTTGTATAATCAGTAAATAATGAACACATTTCTATTTGGATTTCCCTTCTCTGTATTTTTCTGAATATAGCATTTGACAGTTTTCATCCATGTGTTGTCTGCACTGTACACTCTTGAGCCCTGTCCTACAACATCCAGATTAGGTACAATTGTTTTATAGTTTTAGCAGAGACCATACTTGGTATTGAGATTTAAATTGTTCTTTTCCAATCCCTAGACCATTGTTCTAGTTTGAACACCATACAAATCAGATGACGCACTGTAATTGCACCATTTTGAAAGACTTTAAACAATATGATCAGTATTTAATAAAATCACAGCAATTGTTAGCATCACTTTCTAGGGTCCATTTAATTTCACTTTCTAAAATGACCCGCCCTAAATCAGTAATCATTTATATCTGTCATTTTTTTCTACAGTTCTTTCATATATTCATACCATCTCTTCTTTCTATGTTGTTCCTAAATATTTCTTTTACTGTTCCCATCTTTCCATAAGATATCTCCTTGATTTCTGTAATTTTCTTTAACAAACCTCTGATCCTTCATATTTTTATTGCTCATTTACCTTGTGCTTTCCTGTTTCTCTCCGAAACTCAGCATTTTATAAAATGTATTGAATATGAATTTGTTTTGACACACATCCCTTGTCACCTTTTTCTTTCCATTTTGAAAGAGGCAGAATACTTTTAACCTATCAGCAAACAGCCATTTCGCTTCTTTTCCTTTTTGCATGTCTGGAATTTTGGTTTGCTTCACTTTAAAATCTCAGCCTATAAATTTATTACTTTCAACACATTTTCATAGGGAAATCATCGTATCATGTTGGTTTGATGATTTTCTTCAAGTTGTAATTTTTCAAGAAGCCTGAGATCACAAACTCCTTGCAAAATTACAACTTAAAAATAACTTTTCAAGGAGCAAAAAAAATAAGATCTAGTGGTGTGATTTGAACCACAGGCAGTACTAAATCTTGTTTTTGCTGACTTAATAAAACTCTTCCATTTTTCTTGCAGGGTACATAATGAATTTTATTTTGGTGTCATCCATCTGTTGATGTGGTGCATCAATTCAAGCTTTAGGTTGTTGGGGAAAAAGTATTTGCTATAAATATTAAATTTTCTTGGCACAACTATTAGCCTGTCTCCTGCTTCATTTATACATAGAAACGTAATGTTTCCATTATTTCAGATGCTACTTTAGTTCCAACTTTAGCATCCAGTCTCATATAATGAACATGCTGTGGTTTTTTTAGGTGTGGTGTTGACAAGTTGCTATAGAACAGTTCAACTTCCACTTCCTCACATCTGGAGGTGCAACACAAGACTTGAATCAGCAAGATACCTGATTGGCTTGCCTTGGAATCAAATTTGAGATCATTCTAAATTTTTTGAGATCATGCTATCGTTCTTTTTAATCATTCTAACATATCTGAGCACTGACTCTATCACTTGTATATATAATGATAATTACCTCATTTTTCCTATATTTTTCTTGTCTGCAGTGGATTTGAAATTTATTTCAATTCACTGATTCCCAGAATGTCTCTGTCTTGACATTTCTGCTCTGGCAACATCAGGTTTGTCCTGGGTCATGGTTCCACCTAGTACTAGCTCTAGTACTACATACTAGTTTCACATACTAGTAATACGTGTATCTTTGCAACATCATCAAACTTTATTTCTGCTTCTTGACATATCAGAAGATGAACATTCTTTCAACTTTAATCAAGTCACAGCCTAAGAGTGACATATACTGTTCTCCCCAGCAACTTGATGGATACTTTATGAATGGGGGACACTTTACCTAGTGTCAGGTTGACATTTCTTCATTATGAATGTCCATTTGATTTTCTTGGAAAAATATTGCAATGGATGTATTTCCTTCTTGAGTGCACTTTATTTTGTGTAATCCTTTATGATCAATGGGGTGGGAAGAAAACTTCTGGGAATAAGCACTCCCAATGATATAGTTTGTAGTGTCATTGGGATGTATAATTCACTTCATTGCATCTATTCATACTATTATTCAAGTCCTAAGGATGAGATCCCATACAGTATTAAGCATTGATCTTCCATTTAGAGTATTAATTTAAATTCTGTATTTAAGGAATGCATTCTACCACTACTCCTTAAGAGACAGAACCAAATCATTGGCTAAAAATACAGAAAGGAATTTTGAAGGAAACTAGTAGAGTACAATTGAAGGCTTTCTCATAGCTGTCACACATACCGGTAGACTTGGAAGCAGACTATTTCAAAGGAGTCTGTGTTTACCAATCTTATTTTTTTGCAATATGTTAAAAAATATATTTTTCATAGTAAGTTAAAAAGGGAGCAATGAATATATGATTTAAAAAATAAGTTTTAAAGAGTTGTTATGAATAAAGCTAGGTTAGATGACATTTTAGTTCTCCATAGAAGGATTGGGAAATAGATGCAAGTGGTATAACATAGGTGCTTGCAATTTTACACCATACAACTGTCCGACTGTTTTTTAAATAATAAATTGATGGTGCCATACAAAGCTGTCATTATTACAAATGAAGGATACAATCAAGGTTAGAAAAAAAGCATAGGCATTCCGGGAAAGAAGAATGCATGCTTTTTTCTTCTAAGGTAATGTTATTCAATAATAGTCATGGTAATACCAACAATCATGATAATTACCTTTGCAGATTCATAAGCAGATTACCCGAGCAGGTCTTTATTCTGTTTTGTGCTTCCAGATGAGTCATACCTTCCGCACTTATCCCATCAATGCTAAGGACCACATCACCTATTCCGACGTTTGCATTGGCTGCTTTGCCTCCATCGCTCAACTGCAAAATCATAGTAATGTGAGTATTATTTATTTTCATTCTGAGAATGGAGTCATTAGAGCCAACTAGAAGAATTACAAGCATTTCAAAGTGAAATAAACTTTGATAAGAATACTGTATTCTTATAGCGAATCTACTCTATAGAAAAGGCATAAGATCCTCTTAGGTTGGGGTGAATAGTAAATGAAGTCAACCAGGATCCAATGTTGTATTAAATCAAAACCTAATCTATTCAGTTCTAGCTAAGGTTATTGATTATTTTACAGTGGGTTCAGGAAAAATTCCAATTAGACAATTCAAACTTAGTTGTTTAAGAAAGGATCCAAGGAGTCCAAATGTTTTCAGCTTGCATGTAGAAATTGGCCATTAAGATGTGAATTAACTCACAGAAGATAATTACTGTATCTTGTAATGCTTTCTCCATGGAGGTCCTTGAACTGAACCAACGTTTGAGGAGGATCCGATTGGAGTATTGGGGAAAGAAAAAGTACAGAAACATCCTTATTTTCTTCAGCCAACTAATTATAAAACCTCAAGTCTGATTTTGGACATGTATCTTCTCCTCTATTAAGGGTATTTACGGATACAATATTTCTTCCAAAAGGTAACTTTCAAGAGAAGATTTATAGATAGAACAAGAATAGCTGAGGGAATGCAAGCATTCCTTTGTAAATTCCTTTAAGTTTACTTATCTTAGGATATAAGCCAGATAAAATTGTTATTTCATTTAACAGTTCATTTAGTTGATATCAAAATCCTAAGTATAAAACTAAATCTCTTCAACAATAAATCTAAATTAAATGTCCAATTTCAAATACTTGTTTCCTTTGATCTTGAGTTGATCTTCTCATGTTCGTATATTTGTACAATACAAAAAAATACAAAGTTATTTTAATTCTTTTCATTCAAACCAGACAGAGTGAGAAAAAAAATGGTATTTTCCCACTACTTAGAACTTGCAATTTCAGACAGCACAAAAAGTATATATATTATTTATTTACAGGAACTTATATGCACCTGCAATCAAACAGTACACTGGGAAAACTGAATTAATTTTAGGATTTGAATAAAGCCTTCTAACACAAAAAAGAAAAAAAAAGTTAATGATCACCAATATAACATAATAATATATTATAAAAGTTAGAAAGCAGCCTTCTATGCAGCATGGATATTAACACGAAAGATTCTAATCAAACTATTCACATCTGCAGACAATATTACAGGCTCTTCGGGTAAGTAATGAAATAGTGCAAGTCCAAGCAGCAAATAAATGAATGGCATCACAATACAAAAACTTTAAATGAAAGGAAAACTTGAAAAAAACAGATTATCCTTTCCATGCAGACTGCCAATGTGGGATTATTTCCTACTATATCATGCATGGGCTACTATCCTATCTAATTTCAAGCACGGTTCATGTGTTTTTTGTTTACTTAAAAACATTATAGTGCCATAATGAGACACTGGAGTTACTGGTGAGAATGTAATCACTATATCCTATTCAAATAAAACTCTTTTATCTTTGTTTTGAAAAAAAGATGTTCAATTGTATCAACAATTATATCTGTTGTTTTAGCTACCATTCATGTAATAATGATTCATGTTGGATTCCAAGTCTTTAATTTTGTCAATGTACTTGTACTTTCTCCATGATTATAAAATAGGTTTATTTTTTTCTTAAAGTTCTTCTTTCTGCATTTCTGGGCTCCAATTCATGATGCCACTGGAAAACTCCAGACAGCAAACTAACCTGAATTACATAGAATACGGGCCACAGAAATGTCACATATGTCTAGTCCAGGGATAGGCAACCTCGGCTCTTTTATGACTCATGGACTTCAACTCCCAGAATTCCTGAGTCAGCATAGTTGACTCAGGAATTCTGGGAGTTGAAGTCCATGAGTCATAAAAGAGCCGAGGTTGCCTACCCCTGGTCTAGTCACACTTAAATATTTTTAATTTACTTACATTAGTACATCCAAATGCATGCTAATAAAATATCTAAATGGTTCATATTTTGGCATTAACAAATCCATTAACTCACCCAAAAAGGGTGTTTTTATACTTGGTCCAGACTCCAAATAAAAATCAAACCATAATCAGAAAAGATGTGTTGCCAAGCTGATTTAAATCAGTTTGCATCACATGCCTGAATACTTTCTTTTATATAAGAAAAAACTGAGCTAGCTTTCTACCATTCCATTTTAGTGCACAAATACATAAAACAGCCAAGCTGTAGGAGAAGAGCAGATAGAGCATGGGAGTGAAGTCAAGGGAGGCCTCAGCCTAGAATCGTTACGTGTCCACAAACCTCCAAGTCTAGCACCATTTGAATTCTGTTAAGGTGAGAAAATCCTTTTCCACATCCAGTTTCTCAATGCTATTCAGGGCTTATTGCTGATTTTTCATAAGGAAGGTGAACCTAAATTCATACCACCAATTTATTCAGCCTCAAATTATCTAACTAACCAAGAGATGTCAACAATAGGAAAATACAGGAAAACGATGGTCATAATTGTGCAAATGATTTGTATGCCTTAATCCAATGCTCCTTGTTATTTGTTAATATTTTGGTGGCCCATATTTTAATTAAGCATATAAGCTGTCTAGTTGCTATCAACCTTAAAAGGAATTGATAGAACTGAAAAAAAATGAGATTCCCATTATTTAATTCAAGACGTCCAAGGTCAAAACATCAACTGACTTGTTCCTGAAAACCTCTACCAAAGCTTACCCTAATCCAGGGGTAGGCAACCTTGGCTCTTTTATGACTCGTGGACTTCATAGCTGGCTCAGGAATTCTGGGAGTTGAAGTCCACAAGTCATAAAAGAGCCAAGGTTGCCTACCCCTGTCCTAATCATTCGATAATTATTTCTACTGCTGGACTGCTGTGATATTCAAGACAATTTTCCTGAAATTCCACTGTCTTAGGTCCATTACGTTTATATATCTTAGGTTCATTACATTTAATCGCACCTTCAAGCAGCAGATTAACAGTATTTTCTGCTGGGACTTTGCTTATTGAAAGAGGCACTGTTATTTTCCCTTTCTGTCTGAAATGAATCTCACTGATTCTGTGCTTTTGAAGTACACTGACTTTAAACCATTTGAAAACTGTGGGATACTTAAAGTAACTCGTTCGTATGATTGTGTCGATCACCACTAAATATACAAGAGATGGCTACGTTCATGTGACAACACATTCAGATTTACTGCTATCAGTGTTTGTTCCTTTTAGTGAGCACATGCTGCTTTTTGGCAGGGTAGATGGTCAATGTCTGATTTGGAATGGTTTATGGAAGATACTGCAAACTCGGCCAAATGCTATTTATAGGGAACCCACTCTCTATTTCTCATGTATCCTCTTCTAACCTGATAAGAAAGGGACAGCTAGTCAAATCAGTGGATTCAATTTTATCACCAATCTTTCAACTCTTTTCTTGTAAGCCAGTGGCTCATGAACTGGGGACAATTATCCCCCAGAGGGTATTTTGGGCATACCTGAAGCCTATGGAAGAATGAGTAATTGTGTGTTTGTGAGTCAAAGCTCCAGTTTGGGACTGCCACTGCCAATACTTTTGTGTAAAATAATTCCTTTGTGGGAAGGGAAGGAAGTTAATGATACTATTCAAGATTAGGAAAAGGATCAAACCATGTAAAAACCCAGGTGCAATCTAATACTAAAACAATATCATGAAGAATAAAAGCAGAATTCTGCTCTGGGTAATATTAAAATGACAGATGGGCTAACTCTGGCTACACAAGACCAAGCCTTAAGAACAAATGCATTCAAGGCCAGAGTTAGAAGATGGCAACGGACAGCAAATGCCATCAGCAAACCTGAAGAAACAGTAGACCACCTAGTTAGCTGTTGCAAGAACGTATGGCAGACTCAATACAAACAATGACATTATAAAATAGCAAGAATGAAGCATTGGAATACCTGCAAGAAATGCTGCAAGCAAGGACTGGTAGGACCACAAAATAGGTAAAGTAATAAAGTAATAGAAAATCAAGATGCTAAAGTGCTTTGGGACGTTAGAATTCAAGTAGAGAAGCATCTGCCACACAATACCCCAATCTTAATAATTGTTAATAAGAAAGACAAAAAAAGTGTTTGTATTTTCTGTATCAAGTGTTAAAACAATTTATTTTGTCTTTAATATTGAGTGCCTACAGTCAAACAGCTCTGAAATTATTCATTCTTGTGAATTTTAAGAATTGAATTGAAATTCACTTCTCTCTTAAAATACACATCTCTTAGACTTAGAAACAAAATAAAAATGTCATAAGAAATGTAAATTCCAAGTATTTTACATACCTAATAAATGCTGAGTTTACTTGGAATTCACATTTCTCACATTTTAATTTTATTTTCAAGTCTAAGAGAAATGTGCATTTTTATTCTACATAAGATTATATAAGACCTGTGTGCATAAATATTTGAGCACTGTTCCTTAAGTGGTTCCTCTCCCATTAATATACCTGAT
Source organism: Protobothrops mucrosquamatus (assembly GCF_001527695.2). Lineage (NCBI taxonomy): Eukaryota > Metazoa > Chordata > Lepidosauria > Squamata > Viperidae > Protobothrops > Protobothrops mucrosquamatus. Next base: position 148,692 of record NW_015386701.1, read on the forward strand.
TAGCTAGTTAATTCAGGGGTCTTCAAACTTGGCCCTTTTATGACTTGTGGACTTCAACTCCCAGAATTCCTCAGCCAGACATGCTGGCTGAGGAATTCTGGGAGTTGAAGTCCACAAGTCATAAAAGGGCCAAGTTTGAAGACCCCTGAGTTAAATCAACCAAGAGCCTCTTGGATCCCCTACTCTTCCCTAGCAACTTGCTGACATTTATCAAATATCTTTTTCAAAGAGACAACTCTAATAGCTATGAGCATTTGAAAGTTCTACAACTTTTTTTTTCTGGCAAAGAGTGTTAGCTAATCAAAACTACAATTCAAGGCTTATTGATATTCAAGCTTCCTGATTTGTGGTAAGGCACTATTTTTCACACCTCGAAGATTCTTAATGAGTCACTAATGAACAAATCAGCTGAGAAAGCATTTGGCTTCCTAGATGGACGGGAGACATAGGATATTGCCAGTTTGGGTATTTCATAGCTTAGATACTGCATCACTGCAGTATATTTACTGCTGGGCAAGACTCTGCCTGAGCCCAAAGCCCAAATGTACATGACATTTGCTAGTACTGTAAATGTCATTAGACACATACCATGTCATAGTATGTCAGTCTGCAATAATACGGATTCCAAAATACTCTTCATACATTCTTCTTGCCAAGCTACATAACATAAATTTATAGTCAGGTAACACTGCCCAGAAAATGTAGCTTCAAGTAACGTTAGTGTTTTTCTTTGTTGTGCCATGTAATTCAGTATGCAAATAAAAAGGAAAAAAAAAACCTTTATCTACTTTTGTGTATTCTGTGTAGTCTAGCAAATTTATACTATTTCACAATATGGACAGAGATAATTTTATTTCATTTATAGCTTTATATTTTTTTTTACTTCGTTCATGGCAAACTATACAGAGATCCCATATATTCTTCAGGAAATGATGCCAGACTTAGCAGTCTGATATCCTGCCTTGTGTGAAGCAAATCTTTATGGTCAAGAGCTGCAGTGGAGACAGAGGGGAGAGCCAGCCACATGTGGAGACAGAATTTGGACTTGCTTGACTGCAATATATCTGCTTCAGGAATTACACTCTAGTTTATCCATTTCCCATCAAAAATGCCAAAAATCTATTTTCAGTTTTTGCAAATGTGATCATACAAGTGACCCATAAAGCTAAGAGAACTCAGGCTGTCCAATTCAGATTTAATTCCCTGCCTAAGATTCCAGCCTAATCTAATTTCTATATGAATTACTGTTCTAGATCTTTTATTTATTGTTCCTAGACATGGAGAACCATTCAAGAATTTTCTATCTGCATCCCTGGGCTCCAAAATGTAGATCATTCCTGCAAGAATCTTGCATTGCCTTCCTACAACTAAAAAACCCAACTTTCTCTTGGCGAATGCCTGCATTCTGAAGCACATTGTGCAGCTAACAAGGACACTGCTAGCAACTTGTCAAAAAAAATCAAGATATACTTTTCCCAGGAAACATATTGTCAAGTTGTTTTTTCTAATGAGCCTTTGAAAGTTCTATTGAAAAAAGCTGACAAAATTACTGTGACTTGCAACCTGAGTGGAATAGACTGCAGAGAAGGAAAAAAATGGGGTTATAATATGAAGTTTTTGTATAAAAATGGGGGGGGGGTTATATTAGACAAGCTAGGACATGCTAATTTCTAAAAACTAATCCTATACATGGCTTAAGAAAAGCATTCTTATTCACCTACTTTCTATGGATGAACGATTTACAATTGAACCTAAATAATAAGCAGTGGGACCTCGATCCATCTAGTCCAGCAATCTCTTCTCACATCAGCTGACCAACTGTACCAAGAGATTACTAGTCTTCCAGTAGATGACCTTTAGAAGCAGTCATACTGTTGGCAAGACTAATGACAACTGATCCCCATAACGTCGATGAATTGGTCCAATTGTCCATGAATTGTACCTTCAACTTATTTTTTCAGTACAAACGCGCATCAAATGTATCTTTCACCATGTTAATCAGGACTGCTGAAAGCTAAAAGTGGATACCGGTGTCGTTTCCAGATGTATATTTTTGAAACAAGAAGTCACCAAATTCAAAAATACCTGGATGAATTAAAAATCCTCAGTAGGAACAGATTTTAATAATGATACTTCAAGCACTCATTACTACTGAATTAATGACATGGCACAAATCCTATCAAAAGTAGGTACATATACAGTGTATGTATACATGTATATACATACATACATATATACATACACACACACATACAAAAGAAAAAGAAAAAAAAGCAGCTCTTGATATACATGCAGGGTTTGCAACTGTTTGTGCTTAGCTCCTTTTGAGATAAAATGATCTTAAACAGGGTATCAAAATAATACATTAAAGGCCACTTAGAATATTTTTGAAAGGAGCATGTTTAGATAAATAAAAACCACAACTGCTGCCTAGAGGGTTTTGAAAGAATGCTTTAATGTCGGCATTATTAAGAAAAATTGGTTGGTTTTGTCCCTTGATCTGATCTCATTACTAAGATGCTCAGTATTAGAAGAGCTTTGTTCAGTTTTTTAATTTCATATTTGGGGATTTCTTCCTGGAAAAGCCATAGCTCCAAACAGTTGTCTCTGATATCCCTAGAACTTTGCTTCTGCTTCTACCTAGCAATCAAAACGTTTATGGAGATTCTCAGTCATCCAGGTCATGATTGCCCCAAAGGTGCTTTTCCAAAAGGCTGAAAAACTGAAGAGGGTAAGTGAACTTAACTAAAGAAGCTTCTTGGATGAGAAACTAAAAGTTTTCAAAGAAAAAACAAAAAACAAGAAAGTCCAGTTGCCTTTTGACAAAGCAGCTTTGAGATAGCAATCAAAATAGGAGACTGACTTCATGACTGAAATTCAACTTAATTAGTGTGATTCCAGTTCCTGGAAGAAGATGCCTAGGCTCTATGTCTACTCAGAGATCCTTTTCTACATGGGGCTGCCTTTGAAACAGGTCCAGAAGTTGTGTCTCATATAAAATCCTACAGTGAGGTGGCTAACCAGTGTACGGTTTCTTTACTGAAAAAAATCAGCATCCATGGCCAATTACTTAAGGGGAAAATTCAAGGTATTTATAGTGTTCTTTAAGTCCTAAACTCTAAAAGAAGTGTCTCGTGCATTATTTATTTATTTGTATCCCGCCGTTATCATTTTTACAAATATCTCGAGGCAGTGAACATACCTAATATTTCTTTCTCCTTCTATTTTCCCCGCAAAAACCACCCTGTGAGGTGGGTTAGACTGAGGGAGAATGAGTGGCTCAAGGTCACCTAGCTGATTCATGGCTAAGGTAGGATTTGAATTCATGGTCTCCTGGCTTCTACCCTGGTGCCTTAACCGCTAGACAAGAGTTGCTCATATCATAAATCCATCCAGATGTTAAGATCCAATGGAAAGTCCCTTTAAAATTGTCTCTGCTATCAAAGGCTCTCTTTCCTCTTTTCGTGAATTGCTCTTAGACAATGGAAAACATTATGTGGGAATTGCATTCTCAGTATTTAGGAAGTCTGTAAGACACACCTTTTATGAACTTTGTTAAATATTTACAGATGTTTTACAATTTCTGGTATATTTTTAACATTTTGTATTCTGGATTTCTTTTTTCTTTTAGGCTGCCTTTAGTACTTATCAGAGTAGAACGCCAGCATATTCTTATTCTCTCTCTCAAATTAGGACTTAAATTAACTGAACTTAATCTGAAGCCCTCCATGCAAGATAGATCAGGTAGTTTAACTTCTTAAAAAAATAAAACTTAATTCAACTTCTACTTTGATTCACTTTTCAACTGATATTTTATTTAAACGTGGCTATAAACTGCTCTGAGTAAGTGGTTCTAGCATATATCATTGTCTGATAAGCCAAAAATAAATATTCTAGTGACAATATTCTGGCGGACAAAGAGATCTTAAATCTGGCCACAGCGAGATTTGTAAGTCAGGGACTATAAATAGATTACTGGCAGCCATCAAATATCCAGTGTAGCCACTATTGAGCAGCATAATAACAATAATAATCAAATTCATATATTAATATTTATCATATTGTCCAAAAAAATCAATGACTGCTTAAGAGTTGTTTATGCTTCTTCTCACAGGTGCAAAGCAAGACGTGAGGCTAGAATAAAACCACAGTGAACAGCTCTGCATGTTGCTTGAAAGTAGCTAAGTATGTTTAATTTGGGACTTTCATTTCAAATGTACTCAGGCAGGTTTTAGTTTTTAGATTTATTTAGTTTTTAGACAGCACTCCATCTTCCAATTTTTCCCCACTATCAAGAAAGAGTAATTGGCTCAAAGCCCAGCTTACAAAAGACTAGGCACTAGATTTTCTACTGTCAGCTGAGTAGCTTAATCACTACCACACTGGTTCTCAACCAAAAGTACTATGCAATTTTTATTTAATGGGGAGGGGTTTATAGAGGTAGTCCTCAACTTCCTGTTGTGATTCCTCGCCAGCCAGTGGATCTGGCAGCTGAGTCTGAGGAATCAGATGAGGAGGAGGGGCCTGGAGTGACATTAGAGTCAGAGGAAGGCTCTGAGGACTTACAGTCGGACGAGGAGCCTGGCCCCTCTACTCGCACTCAGGCTGAGACACAGCTGTGCTGGGAGCCTGAGTTGGACAGTGATGAAGAACAGTTGGGACAAATCCAGGATGTATGAATGCACAGGCAAGAGAAGTGAGTAGGACAGAGGAATGCAATGGGGCGGCTCCAAAGGCAAAGGAGAAGGCATTAGGAAGCCACGCCTTGGCTGAATTATAAAAGGGAAGGTGTGGGAGGTGCTGGTTGCCAAAGGCAACCATTGTTGAGGATCGAGTTTCTGTGGACTGTATTTGTTTGCCTTGGACATTGACTCAGGTCTGTGAGAATAAAAGGGGTTGGTTTTTTCTTGTGGTTCCTGCCTGTTTCTTGGAAGAGGGGTTTCTCCTTGTGAGCATAACAAGGACTCACGTAGGCTGGGACAGAACATTTCCAACCTTTTGTTTAGTGACCATTCAAAATCACAACGGCATTGAAAAAAATGTCTTATGACCAGTTTTCACACCTATGACCACGTCAGCATCAACATAGTCACCCAATCAAAATTTGGGCACTTGGCAACTGTGTTTATGACAGTTGCACTGTCCTGGGGTCATGTGATCGCCATTCGGAACCTTCCTGGCTGGCTTCCCACAAGGAAAGTCAATGGAGCAGGCCAGATTCGCTTAACAGCTGCATGATTCACTTAACAACTGCACTGATTCGCTTAACAACTGCACTGATTCGCTTAACAGCTGTGGCAGAAAAGGTCAAAAACTCAGATGCAACTCACTTAACAACTGCCTTGCTTAACCACAGGAATTTTGGGCTCAACTGTGATCGTACCTGTATATCAATTTAAAATATTTCTGTATCCTCTTTTTATGCAATCACACATACCGTGTATATATTGGGAAGGATAACTCTCAATAGTGCATAAAATTATTCATAGTCCCTTCCTTAAATAATATTGCCATCTTTCTTTTCAGTGGCAAGCCCTGCCCTATGGTCTCTGCGGTCTTAGTCTTTCTTCCATAAAGCTTTGAAGACCCGGTTTCTCCCCCAACTGTTGGGATAAAAAGAGGAGACTGCACATCAGAAGTCTGACTGGGAGCCAGGTTTTTGTTTCTAATGGGTTTAGTTTTTATAATTTTAATATGGCTTTTATTCTGTTTTAACTTTTGATTGGGAGCCATTCAGAGTTGGATAATAAGATAACACATGGCTATACAAATGTTATAAATAAATTAATTTTAAAAAAGGGTTTGCAATAGAAAACACTCTTATATGTGCATACTTGAATATGCTATGCATATACAAAGCTTACAATATGTACTTAAATTTAAAAAAAAAGCATTTTCATTGGAAAACCCAAAAACACACCAACAGTTTAAATCAGCTGTCAACATAAGGAATTTTTAATGCTGAGCAACAAGGCAAAAACAGAAAAAAAATATTTCAAGCAATATAATAACTAACTTCAATAAAACAATGACAGACAATAGATTCAGGTTTTGACAAGACTGGTTGGTGTCTGTTCTGCCAAGAACAAAAAAATGACCAAATAAGGAAAAAGCATATGAAGATGAAAAAATAACTTATAGTTATGGGTAGTAGAATGATATCACTGTTATTCTATATCGTGAAAAAAATGTATTAAACAAATTTATATGACTGTCACCTTCTAGCAGGAACTGGTCTGACACTTTAACCATTATTGGCCTATCACTTCACTGTTATACAATTAATTTACCAAATTAAAAAAAAATGTTAGTCTTTTACTTTAAAATAAGAAAAATTAAGCAAGGAAGTAATAGCAAGCATAACCTTAATATTGCTAATGTTATAATCTAATCCTATACCATTTTAGTCCCAATGTCATCTTATTCACCTTCCAGTTTCTTGCTCGCTGTAATAGAAAAATTAAAACAACCCAACTGAGATTTAATTCTGTTGTTTATAAGACCAAAGAAATAAGCTATTCCTCATCCTATGTCGACACTTAATTTAGCAAGGCTGATTTCAAGGTAATATTTCAATTTTGAAAACATTCCATTTTCATGTTCAATACTGTATAAAAGAAGAATGTAAATACAAAAAGACCCTTTTCCTGGCATCAGCCCAGATTTCCAACACGACTTTTAGCATTGGGGTTCATACAATATGCTAAATCTGCTTTAAACATAATAAGTACAGTTTCTGTTCTGACATGCTATGCCTCCCTAAATTAGGACTTAACACTGAGGCCTGGTTCATGCAGCAAGATGTCCACAATAAAGTGAAATGAAGATATGCAATTCCATTTTAAGCCTATGCTGACCAACGTTGTTTGTACTCAGAGGTTACACAAGGTCAGGCCTGATCAGTACTTGAGTGAGATTCCTTGAGAGACCACTGGGATTGTAAGCTAGCACTGAGAAATCAGAAGGAAAAAGCTTTCTGGAAGAAGCATGGGAAGAAAACTACATGGATGGATCCATGAAGTTACCAACAGTTGAGATCAACTAGAAAGAGACTTTTCGTTTCACTTTATACACAGTATGATTTTTTTAATTACACCTAATGATACACACTGATAAATGAAACTATGCTGCTGCAAAGCTTGACCCTTCAATTTACCTATTACAGAATTGGGTAAATTATAGAGAAAATGGTTTCAACCCTTTTAATTAAAAACTACTAGTTTTTACAAGTTGGGAAAGTTCACTTGAAAAACAAGATTAGTTGAAAGAAAAGTTCAAAGAGACAAAGGACAGGACATGTTGTGATGAAACACAGAAGCTTAGAAGTTTGCATTCAGTTGACATGCAAATGACTAATGTGTCCTGGAGCTGTTTCTGGCATTCACATCTCATAGAATGTTTTATGCATACACAATGCATCTTAATTTCAATTTCTTGTTGACAATATAAGCTTCCTATACTAATTATCTTCAAGAGTGATAGAGATATTAGTTCTAAACACTTAAAGAGTGGCAGTTGTAAGTTGACTTCAGTACAAGTTTTTAAAAGGACAAGAATCCTGTCTTGGAAAACTGAGCAAAANAAATATACTAGTTTAGAATCATGAAGCCACTTACTAACCTAGGGATAGATAACCTGGCTATTCTGATTCTGCATAATCAAAAATTGTGGTGCTCCATTACAGTAACTGCCCAATGTCAAGTATGTCAATGTATGCAAATACCTAGTCAACAATCCTTCAATTGTGGTTTTTAATCTACAATGCAGTACACAGATTTATATAGTATTTTACTTGTAAGAACTGGAGGAAGTCCAATAAGAAATCTCCTTGAGAGCATTAAACACTAAATGATGTGTGCAGCTGATCTTCAAACTTGTAAGTCCAGTTGTAAGTCCAGTCACTGTACAAAGTATACAAGCCAATGAATAACCTCAGGAGATATAGAGAAGTTGAAGTAGCAATTATAGATGACATAAGTATCACAATTAGCTCCTTCAGCACACACAAGGGGATTAGTAGACCTATCTGGTGTTTTCAACTGCAGACAGCTATACCACATCACTGTTTTCAAACCATCAGAGTTTCAAAAGTGGCTTACCATCAGTCCTGATATTTTGGGGGGAAAAACAACAAATTCCAGAGACATGCAGAACGACCAGCTTTTAAAATCTAAGCCAATGGAAACCTAGCTTCTTTCCTAACGTAACCCTGTGCCTATTCAGAGACACAGCTGGAATGGATTTGGGGCTGAAAACAGTTTGTTCTCCACACCAAGTCCATGGCAGAGGCACATTTTTTCTTTCCTAAGGATGTAAACACAGAAAACTACAATCATCCACAGCACTTGGGTGCCATCATAAATTCAAGGATCACCCTTGACTATCCAGATAAGCCTATTTCCTTCTCATCCTGAACTCTAACTTTAAAGTTAGAATATTTGCATGATTGAAGGAAGGCAAAAAAGCATTTGCTTTCTATTAGTTCTTCAAAATGCCGGACCCAGCAATTTGAAGATTTATATTAGGTAATCTCTGCACTTGGAAAGTTTTCCTAGCAGCTAAAGCAAATTTGCATGCCAAACCTTGGGAGAGTCAATTTTTGAGGGGTGGTTGTGAAAAAAATTAAAGAGTTTCCTCCCTTATTCCAAAATTACAGAAAATATTAAGAACCTCTATCATTGGCACTCAGTCCTATCAAACGGGATGGTAAGATCCCAGAATACTAGAGTAGTCAAAAGTTAATAATTAATCCATTGCTTTGAGATTTGTACTATTCTTAATATTAGAGGATTTTGGTTAAGAGAAGCTTATATTAAACACGTATTAATCCTTAAATTTGATATAAGTTCCGATATATGATATACTGCACGTCTGTTCAACCATGTCTGAATCTTTGCAAGATTTTTCAGAAGTGGCTTGCCACTGCCTCCTTCCTAGGGCAATTTGGTTTTGTGACTAAGGTGAGAATAGAACTCAAGGTCTTGCAGTTTCTAGCCTGATGCCTTAACCACCACAAGAACTGTATGTCACTCTCTCTTCATATATATATGAAAAGTTTAAAAAGAGATAATGTCCCAAAAAATGCCCATTCCAAGCAATAGGTTCTACTTCCACCAATAATGTATACAAGAGGCTGGATATTATGGTCCCGAGGAGGGAGTGCAAAAGTTATTTTGAGCCCTAGCACACTGGCAGCTCACTTTTACACACTGCCTTACAGATTAAGTTTCAGCATGGCTACATAATTAAATTCTAGATTTAGCTTTAATTCCCAAAATTCACAAGCTCTTCAACAGACCTCACTGCACATATAGAGACATTTGCACAGGTATATGGAGTTTTATGATCAGATTCACAAATAAGATTGCATGGAATTGAAACACCCACAAGAGTTTTGTAGTGCACTGCATACAATTCCAACCCCTCTTCCAATGCATTACTCTATTATAATCAACTCATTTTTGAGGATAGGAAAGTTGTATATGAAGGCAGAATTGCTTCTGATTGATCCAACTGCCTTCAGATATTTTTCTTAAAAAGAGGAATTCTCAGAATTCTTCCCCAAATTCTTATCTTTTGTTAGATGAACAAGTAGATTTTTTATTACTAGAAAACAAGCCCAGGCAGAAACATGCTCAGATTCTATATACAGTACTACTGATTACAGCATTTCAACAGACTTTGAGATTCCATCACTTTATACAGAGAAATGATTCATATCATAAGTGGACCCTCCTGGAATTGAGGACACAACGTTCCAGTGTAGATCAGTATGCACGTTAAAGTAGCAACCTTATTCTGGACATTAAAAAAAAAACCTTCTGCCTGTTTCATCACTAGACAATACCTTATCAGAATCTGCAATTTCTGTATTTCACTGTGCAAAAAAAAAACAACCCCTGCCTAAATGTCTTTGGAAAGAAGACATTCTCTACTACTTTTCTAAAGGATGTCAGTGCTCCTGATCCTTTTCTTTCCTGCTAAATCACACAGGGCAGGCAGATTCTTCAAGGAAAAGACAGTCCTGAAAGCAGAAAAGGTCGAAACATCTTAAATTGGACTCAAAAACTTACTGTCTTAGAAGTAGTCATTCTTTCTTTGCCCTATCTCCCTCATTGATAGCTGCTTGAGGAAAAGTGGGAGGAGAGAATTCTATGTATGAAGGCTTGGGTTCTCTTAAGTTAACTATCCACAAAGGCTAGAAAGGTGTCCAAAAACTCTAAAAGGAGGACACTTTCAATAATGCTGCAAATATATCATGTGCAAGGATGTGTTGACGATCTACCATCCTTACTATATCATGTTGTAGACCTAAATAAGTCCTTGTTCCATCTCTGATAATCTTCATTCCTAGTCTTGTACTATAATCACTCCTTTGGCAGTTCATCTCCCTCAATAACTCAGTAAACCAAGGAATCCCTATAGCTGGTGCCCAAGAGAAGTCATTGAGGATCAACCCTACTGAACACTCTCTTTCAAAGATCAACCAGATATCACACAGAGCTGCCCATGCAGTGACAGGACAACTCTCCAAACACCCACTGGAAGCTAAGAACATCCATAAGACCTGGATATTATCCAGTTTCTCTGCTGCACTTGAGAGCTAACAATAGTCATCAAATCATTAGAAACACATCAACTGGTATATGTATTTTATAATCTCAATAAACAATGTTTATTAAAAAACTGCAATGGAATAGCTTTATCTCCTTAATCTAAAAAGTACACATAGCAATATTCTCTAGCCATTTATGAAACCATCCACTTACTCTCCATAATACTAAAAACTGAATAAGGCAGACCAGTTGCAACATATACAGATTGTTATCTTCTCTCAAACACCCAGCTTATTTCCTGTTCAGCTTATTTATATATAAAGGCCAGCTTATAACACTGCATTGAAATAACATTTATCTTTCTTTTCATGAAAAGTCAGAGTTTGTGTTGAATAGGCTTACCAATCACAAGAATATTTTTCCAAAAATGACACTTCTGGTATTCATTATTTCATTAATTCCTATCAGGTTTATAACATTTGTGGTAAGATAAGTGCCTTCTAAAGAAAATTAAATGGTTCTTATACTGCAGGGAAAAAAACAATAATGATTCAATAAACAATGTGTTTCAGATCTGAACTGCTTTATATACATTACCACAACATAATGATATAAATGTACACAATGTTTTGCAGTAACTTATATATCAGAAGAAATACGTTTAAATGTATTTGGTACATTTTTTAAAAAAAAAAAATCCAAACTATGTATAGAGCTGTGCATAAAAAAAGTTTTTTAAAACATTTCAATCTTATACAAGTGAATAATTACTAACTTGAAATTTTAGGTCAGAGGCAAGTTTGGCACTATGATTAAGTTCAATTCCACACCAAGCAATTTATCCTAACTCCCTCCCCCAAAATTGATGTACAATGACCTCTGCTCATTAGTTTATCTTAATACAACCAACCAGAGCTATGAGGAATTAGAAGAGTTCTAATAACACATCACAAATAATTACAAAAATATGTTATATAGACTCTGGATTTTGTCTGGGCACAACAAATTGGTCCCACTAGTTTTAACAGATCTACAACAGGATCCAAAGATCTGTATGTTTCTACATGAAAAACACAACATTAATAGGCTAAAGGGCTTAGAGATGGACTCAGTGTTTGTTGAGTGCTATTTCATACTTTTTTTAAGATATGCTTTTAAATACACTTCAGAAATCTGTGATAGGTAACTAATGACACAAAAATCATCAAATGTGCGTGCACCCAGAAACGTTATTGTGCAATAAAATCCAAAGGTTGATATCTCAGCAGCTCTACATAGTTAACAGCCTTCTGTTACAAGGAAAGAAGTTGGTTTAGAACAGTGGTTCTCAACCTGTGGGTCGGGACCCCATTTAGGGTCGATCGACCATTTCAAGGGGGTCGCCAAGCAAGGCTGTCCGCCATTTTTTGTCCGCCATTTTTTTCCCCTTTTCCGGCGGGTGCCTTACCTCCCTTGGGCCGGGCCAGCTGGTGGTCGGCCTGCTCCGTCTCTGCCGCTTGCCAGCTATGCCTCGGCCGGCGCAGGGGGCGGAACCACGCATGTGCGGCGCTCCTGGGCAGGGAAAGTCCTTGACTTACGACCGGTTTAGTCCTCGACTTACGACCGGTTTAGTCCTCGACTTACGACCGGTTGGGGTCGCGGCATTAAAAAGGTTGAGAACTACTGGTTTAGAAAGAGAAAGCAAAGTAGCAAAGTATTTGGAAATAGATTATCTTTGTGGCTACACTTCAGAAGATTTTTTTTCCAACACACAAACACAAAAGTTGAATCCTGATGGTTATCTGAAAATTAACAAAAGTTGTGTGTTAACTTGCAGGAGCAAAAATTATTGCCATAGCTTTATCTGAGGCAAAGAAATCTGGCTGCTTAGATTGAGAAGAAAGACACCTTCACCTCCACACAACTTCTTCATTTAACTGCTTCTGTCCTCTTCCCCTGAGAAAGTGAACTATGTGAATAAGCAGCTTAACCTTATGCCTCCCTGAGAAAGTGAAATTCTATCACCTTAATTAATTTATTTATGGTCATGCATATCCACTGCCTTTTTCCCCCAGAAGAAAGATGTCATGATTTGATTTTAGCTAAATGGAAGAAACACTATGGAAAAAGAGGCACAATGGAAGAAGCTAAATGAAAAATGCACAAACTTGGATTTGCACAACACACAAAGCCATAAACCATAGTATAAATAAACAGTTGAAACCAAACAAGGAGTTTGGGGTTTAATGCGATAACAGAATCCAGCCACTGAAACGTATTGAAAAAGTGAATTGCTCAAGAGCTTCTGGACACTTTTAACATTAAAAAAATACGACAGACTTGCAAACATATTTGTCATATAAGTAACAAGGAAAATAAGAGAAAACAGTTATCTAAAATGAGGAATAAAATATATTAAATAAGTCTGATACTCTGTTCACAAAGTAAGCAAGCATCAGATTAGTTAATATTAATACTGCTAATACTAAAATATAATACTAATAAATAATAATAATAATAATGCCAAATCCAGTCTGAACATCTGTTTGTGTAATAATCAATAATAATAACAATAATTAATACAATACAATACAATACAATACAATACTAAAACTGCCAACACTAAGCAAATACCACTCAGCAATTTTGCATCAATATAGGAGCTAAATCAGAAAACCAGAAAAATCTTGTTTTCCTTCACACACTATATTTTACAACAGGATCAAAATGTGAACTGCTTTTTTTCTTTAGTCATTCTTCCTCTTCCAAAGCACAAAAATGCAAACTGCCACTTTTTCTTTCTCAGATTCAGCTGACAGTTTCACAAAATTCCCCAAAAAGGCAATGTTTTCTAGTTAGATACCAGTCTGCCACTTAAAGAGGCTTGGGAACAGATGCATACCAGAGGAGAGAAAAGTAACACACCAAGGTCATTCAGGATATCTGCACCACACTGACAAATCTGGAAATAATTACCGCAATCTCACCTTATATCATGTACTTTTTTCTTTAGCACAGACGAGAGACCATCATCAAATAATCAATACTGGCTTAAGTGAAAGGGCAATGCAGAATGTTTCAACTTGCTCACCTTAATGCATAACTTAGAAATGGCTTCTCACAGAAACAACATACAATTTAAGGGGATGCTATCATATGGCAGGAAGTGACATGCAACTGATTGTTGTACCTTGCAATTTCTGAAACAGTCACTGGTTTCACCCCTATATTAAGCCCTGGTTTATTTAAAGCTATTTACATGATTTATGTAATAAATCATATCAATCAATTACCTGACACACCATATGGCATTATAGCATGATAGATGATCTCATAAAGGAAAAACTCCACCACAAATGAGAAGAACTGGCAGAAGGAACATATTTTGTAACAAATTACTTTCTCAATCAGAACAGAAGGACTCATGGAACAAATATCCAACTCCCAATGGATCTGTATTTTTAAAGCCAAAATTGTGTCATTGCCTTGCTTGAGACTTGCTCACCAAAATAGCATCATTAGCCCAAAGAATCAAGATAAAATACTCAAGCAATAATCTCACTTGGTCTACTAAAAACATACAATACCTTTGGGAGGAAGATTAGATTACCTTACTTGCAAATGAGGCATCTTTGTTGCTTTTTTCTTACAATAACAGGACATAAAGAAGCTACCTTACAGCACTTTTATACTGCAGCTCCATTCCACAAGTTGCAGAAACGTTATAGCTAGGATATGTAGAAATAACAGTCTTTAACATTATTCCATTCCTTATTCAACAGAATGTGTAATAATGTGTACTGGGTAATTTGATAAAAAGCATACTATACAACTTTAATGCATCTTGTTATTTCAGATCAAAAATTATGGAATATTCTTGGGGGGAAAATCTATAAACAAAATAAGGGGAAAAATTATATTCTGCTTCTGTTTTTTCTGAAAATATTTGAGTTTACTTTTCCTTTTTTCATAAGCTTTATTTATTATGGAAATATATTGATAAAAAGTGATTTTTTTAAAAAATGAAGTTATTTTAATTTTTACTACTTTTTGTAATTTGCAATAATATCTTGCCTTTTGCTAGTTATAAGCCATTGTTGCAACTAAACTATAATACAATAAAGAAGCATGACAAACAAACAAAAGACCTCACAAAAAATTACAATTTTATTTGGCCACCATATGCTTGGCTGTAGCAATTCACAGAAGACTGTTTAAAAGCTTACTACTTTTCTAAGGCAAAAGATTTCCTGATCACTACTTATATGATTTGTTAATGAATTTTGGGTATATTACAGAAGTGCTGTCAAATAGTTGATAGAAAATGGGAAAGGTTAATTCCCTTAAGTCCCATCTGCAACTGAGAGAGAACAAAGAAGCTATACAAGCCAAGAAAGCATATGTTTAAAAGATATTTGGGTTGTCTGAGAGTGTTTGCTTTAGCACTTAACCATAACATACATGGAAGGTTATGTAATAGACATCATGGGCTCTCGCAGACCTAAAATTCACATTCAGGGAACATATGGAGTAGCCTTTCTATAACAATGCCATGTGTTGGGATTGCAATTCCCAGAATTTCCAAATGGAATAGTCATTAGGAAATGTAACTATGTCTTAAGAGCCTCCGGTTGAGAAAGGCTCTTCTGTAACATGATAGCCCAAAGAGAAACTTTTATCTATAGAAGACACAGGTATTGAAGACTGAAACATCTTTGAAAACAATTTTTTTAACAACATAGAAGAAACCTATGAGTACCACAAAGTATCTAGCTGAGAGATTCACTGTGGAATTGTCTTCAGGGTTACCAATCAGTAAAGTTGACTAAACTCAGGGTCTGCAAAGCTGGCAAGTTTAAGACTTGTGGACTTTAACCATGCTGGGGCTGGGGAATTCTGGGAGTTGAAGTCCATAAATCTTACAAGCCTTAAAGTTGCCAACTTTGGAGACCCTTGATCTCTTTCCCTCTTCCTTTCTCATGTATAGCCTTTTCTTCATTTTGGTTTATTGTCTCCTTACTTACAAAGGGTACTAATAAGATACTAAAGTTTCTTTAGTCATCCAAATACATTGAAACAATCCAGCATCATCATGAAGTCCTCATACAACCCTTAAAGAGGGCCCTCATATTGTGTTAGAGCAGGGACGTCGTATCATGCAGAGGCGCACCCACCCCAGCTCCAACAATGCAAAAAAGTCATGATATGTTACAAAACGTCATATGACGCAGCAAGTTTGACACCCGTGTGTTAGAGGGAAATGCAAATGACATGCTTATTTTAATACTAATTTATTTCTTAAATAATTGAAAGATTCATAGCAGTTTTCAATTATTTTAGATTCCATTTTAATGGCAGGATTCCCAGACTGCATTCAAACCATGATTTAAGAAATCATAGGTGGCTGGGGTTTTGGTGCAGCTTAAGACATTATGATTTAAACTCTCTCTTGAATGAATTAGAATCACATGCATATATCTATTCATATACAAATGTTCATTTTGACA
The DNA here is from genome assembly GCF_001527695.2 of Protobothrops mucrosquamatus. Classification (NCBI taxonomy): domain Eukaryota; kingdom Metazoa; phylum Chordata; class Lepidosauria; order Squamata; family Viperidae; genus Protobothrops; species Protobothrops mucrosquamatus. The sequence continues at coordinate 164,734 of NW_015386701.1, forward strand.
TCAGCATTTACATAACATACAGATCTACTGCTACTATAAATACAAGAATACCAAGAACAGTAACCACGCAATTAAAAGAACTGAGGAAATAACAAATATACTTCCCTGAGTTACTGCCATGGCAGGCAAGCAGCTAAGTAAACCTCAGCTCCTAATCTAGTACAATGTCAGAAACTCAGTCTTAGCTTCTGGCAGCAAACAGGGCTAATGTAACTTCAATATGAATGTCCTGACTTAAGTCTTAGCATGTCTAAGTCAGACTTCTCTTTATTGAAGTGTGAAATGTAAAAGAAAAACATTCCTCCTTCCCCTTTTATTTTAATCTATTGCATGAAAAGGTCAAAAAGACACAATAGGTATGCCAAAATATTTACAGAGCACACAAACTAGAATCTACTGTTAAAAAATGCAGGATCCAGTCAGCATGGGTGGCGCCCCATTTTTATTAAGCAACTTACTAGATTCAATAAATTAATGCAGACCAGTCTTTAGAACAAAGTTTTTTCAGACACCAAAACAGTGTAGAATTTGCAAGTTATTGCAGACATGCATTTAAGGGCTAAGCTGACAGTGGTCTGCCTTATTACATTCCCAAGGTTCATAAGCCAACTATGAAAAACATTTCTTCGTTTGGTCAAGGAAATACCAGTATTCTTCCTATTTTAAGCTTTTATCATGCATTTCCTTTTATGGATAGTGGAATCTCTCTCTTTTTCTACTAAAAGAAGTTAGAAACTCATATATGCCTGGCTGTCCACCAAGAGAAACAAACAAACTTTTCAGCACCACATCGCCTCTCACAATGCCCTTAAAGATAACCATCAGCAAATGAATAATGAGGAAGAAAAAAAAGGATGACTAAAAATAGCTGCTTCAAACAGTGGGGACACTGACTGAAGCAGTCAATCCCTGAGGGCGAAAGGAAAAGAAGAAAACCAATGTGCCTCACTCTTCTTAGCTTTCCTTAAACGCAATGAATTCAAATGGATTTCTTTTGAACTTTTTTGCAGCTAGCTTTCTGCTAAGCCACTTTAAGATGTTCTTATTTGGGAATCAGAATTGCAAACGGACCCAAAGAAAGGTGGTTTCTTATGTTGCATTAATGATGCAGCAAAAAGAGAGCACATGAATTTCACTGTTCTTATCTCCAACTGCATATAGTTTGAAGTGTGTGTGTGTGTGTGTGTGTGTGTGTGTACTTTTTCTACAGCCCTTCTATCAAAAGCTGACCTAAAAGCAAAATAATGGTATCCAGGCATGGAGCTCTTGGCAACAGTATGGAAGAAACAGTTTTTAGCATCCAAGTCTATCCTACAGCATTCCTGATGGTTTCCCATCCCAGCAGTTACCATTTACACAGTCTTGCTTAGCCTTTCCAAGGTTGGTCGAAGTCACCTGCTGTGACTAAGGAAAAATATTTCAGCTATACATTATTCTCTTCAAAACAATGAAGTGTGAGAAAATAAGAAAACTGTTGTCCATTAAAATATGTCAGAATGAACATAGCCAGTGGTGGGATTCAAATATGTGAACAACGGGTTTTCTGTGTGGATGCCGCTTCCGGAAGTCCATTCTGGGCCTGGGCAACAAAAAATTAGCTACCGGTTCTGCCGAAGTGGTGCAAACTGACTGAATCCCACCACTGAACATAGCTAATCTTTGACACATTAAGCAAAATCCAAGAGCCTACTCATGTCATATTAATAATGGTTCTTTTTTTTAAAAAAAAATCTTCCACTCATTTTCAAGAACAATCCTACTGGGATATAATTATTACTAAGTCATTTTAAAATGTCAAAAAAAAATTAAAACAAATGGCAATTATTTTCCAAGGCTAATTTCTTTTTTAATGTCCAGCTCTTTCCAAAGGACTTAACCTAGTTAAATATCTTTTAACACAAATATATTTTAAAAATCTTTATATCCCAAATATATTTTAAAAATCTGAGAGATTTTGGGCTGAGAGAGAGTGACTGGCCCAAAGTCACCCAGCTGGCTTTCGTGAATAAGGTGGAACTTGAATTCACAGTCTCCTGCTTTCTACCCTAGAACCTTAACCACTACCCAAACTGGTCTTTCTTGGAGCTAGTGGCTCAGTATCTTGGAGCTAGTGGCTCAGTATGGGAAATGAAGGCCATCATATCTGAAAAGTGTAAGGAAGTTTGGTTAAAAAGACTGTGGCCATCTAGTCAGGTTTAAAATTACAATGTATTCTAAACTATGCTTTGTCTCTATTTTAGTTGCATCATATTGCAGTTATGTTACATCCAATCATCTTTTCTTCTGCGCTCACCTTGTGCGTATGCTTTTACAAAGCTTTACTACTAAATGCAGCAATCTTGCCTATTCTAAACCTTATTTGATCAGTCTTCTAGATGTACATCTGACTTTTTCACCCAATGAACCCATCTTTTCCTTCTACCATAAAGCACATAAAGAAACATAGGAAAATTGCTGTAACAATTTCATAATACTTCTATGCGTTTTCATGAATATACAATTAACATACATCAAACCCATTTGATCAACCATTCATGGAAATCCAAAGTACAAAAGTTACGATCATGCTTTCAATTTCAAACAAATCACTACTATATTTTACTAAAGGTGCTAAACCAATTGATAGATTTTAGTCATAGTCAACTGGTTTTAGCAGTTTACTTAAGACGGCAGATGCTTTTATGGGTAATAGAAACTAATTTCAATTTACTGTTGTTTTTAAACATAATTCTGCTTGAACCAGTGTTTTGATCCTAACTCCAGCCAAAGGCCATAAAAATAACTAGCATTCACACATTAGAATGAACTGCACGCATGAGTGCTCCAAACTTCAGAAGGTCACAACAGACAGCGGGAGAACATAAACAGCCCTCTTTCTTTGTTCTTGCATTTCTTTATCAACATTTAATTACTAACATTTCTGACTGTATTAGGAAGGGAAAGCTCTATGCTGAACACTCTGTTCTGAAGCACAACTTAGTTCCCTTCTATTATCAAAGAAGCAATTGATTGGCATACCAGAATGAAGTACATTATTTTCAGACTAAAAAAAAGTGCCCATGAACACTAAATGTTAACTTTAATCTAGAGCGGTGAGAGGGACACACTGATTACATATTTAGGATATCGTTTGGTCAGCTTCCAAACTCAATCAAGCCTACAATGCTGGGATTTCCTGGTGATGTAAAACCACTTTCTGATCCTATTTAGCATTTTGCCCCCAGATCAGCCAGTTGGAATGTATCCTTTTGATCGTCCAAAATTTAAAAATCTGTAGGTAAGCTCTGAGAACAGTGTTTTGAAACATAAACTGCAGTCCAACTGTTCTTAAAGGTACTAAGGTGTCTATTTCAAGTATTAAGGTTGTTAGAACATACACTCTCTTCTCTATCAGGAAAGTAGATTACAAGTGATCACAGCTTCCAACAGAATAGAATATCTGTAGCTCAGGGTTCAAACTGTGGAGTCATTGGCACTCTAAGGTTGATTGTTTGCATTCACAATTGTGAATGCATTTCAATAAATTTGTTCAAGCTGCTTAACTTTATTTCTTTAAATACAACAACAAACTTATAAGTTACTTCTTTTACTGATAACAAGAGGTCAATATAGCATCTTCCATTATTAACCAACTAGGTAACATCATCAATGCAAGTGAGGGTGGGGTTTGCTCCCTATTTATATATAGTCAATATGTACATTAACGATAGCTAGCTAGAGGGAGAAATAGATGATGGATGATAGATGGTTGGTAGATAGATAGATAGATAGATAGATAGATAGATAGATAGATAGATAGATAGATAGATAGATAGATAGATAGATAGATAGATAGATAGATAGATAGATAGATAGATAGATAGATAGATAGATAGATAGATAGATAGATAGATAGATAGATAGATAGATAGATAGATAGATAATAATGATGATGGATAGAAGATGATAGATGATAGATATATAGATACATGATGATAGATGATGATAGATAGATAGATAGATAGATAGATAGATAGATAGATAGATAGATAGATAGATAGATAGATAGATAATAATGATGATGGATAGAAGATGATAGATGATAGATATATAGATACAT
>NW_015386701.1:168932-228303 GCF_001527695.2 Protobothrops mucrosquamatus
AGTAAATGTTTAGCGAATCAAGCATTAATCAATGTATATTCTTAAAGCAAAAAGAACAAAAATATTAAAATAATATAATTCTAAATATGTTCAGAAATGAATTCCAAACATTATGTTTGGTACTAACATAATATATTTCATCTGTTTTCCAGATCTATTCATGATACAGGCAAAAAACATGAACAACCCAACTTTTCATATTCAGCATATCCACCAGATAGTTATGGATACTTATTGATAACAGACAGTACCAGTGATATGTATGATTTTTGCAACTGCTTAAAACTTTTGTGTTCTAGATTCCCTTCTTGGTGATCTAACAACTTTATCATGAGATACAGCATGTTCTGAACTGCAGGTTTTTTTGTAAACTTCTGAAAAAAGCTATAACTCAATGGTGAATGCATTTCAATAGATTTGTTCAATCTGTTGCTAGTTGTCTATATTTCCTTAAATAAAACAATGAGCTCATAAATTTCTTCTTTAACTAATAACAAGAGGACAATATAGCATCTTCTATTCTAAAGAAAGTATTTACAAAACACACAAAACTAGGCAATCTAGGACGCATTTAAATATCTTACTGACGTTTCTTTGAAGGTATTGACTCACTGAAAAAACATTTTTAATCTGTGACATTTTCTTTTTGCATTTCTTTCATATTTCCTTTGTCTGCGATAGCCACCTGCTTGCTCTCATAAGGTCAGGATGCTTTCCTCTGCGGCTGGACTATCATCACACACAATAAGGGCCCTTTTATAGATATAGTAACTTAAGCTTCCTTTTTACTGAAAGCATCAGGCTTTGCAGAAAGTAATGCAGTCGCTTGAAATAGCAACAGGAAACGCTTTCTGGCTAAAGGCGGCACAGAGCTGCCCTTTCCCAAGCAATAGCCACATTTCTTTGTCCCAAGCAATGTAGGATTTTCCCTAGTTAGTGACCAGCCCAGCCCAAATTAGGTCACAGTTTTCTTCCCTCAGCAGTCACTCTCCACCCATCTCCTTCAGATTGACATATGATATTCAGTGAAAGCAGCCTCTCCCAAAAACGTATGTATTGATAAAGGAGCTCAGGGCTGAAATGAGGTGTCCTTGGTGCTCTCTGAGCTTGGTTATTTTCTTGCAAACATTTCATTACCCAAACTAGGTGGCTTCATCAGAGCTAGTTCATCATCTAGCACAGATGCTATTATCTAGTTTGGGTAATGAAATATTTGCAAGAAAACAACCAAACTCAGAGAGCACAAAGACCCCTCTCTCACACACACACACACACACACATATATATACACTAAAAACCAAATTTAGCTAACAATGTCTGTGTCTGGATGTATTCTGTTTGTTGTTGTTAATTGCGAATAGATTCCACTAAATCATGGTGCGTTATAGAATTAATTATAGAATTAATTTTATAGAATTAATCACACTAGTTGTCACTAGGCCACAGACCTCAGTTTACCATTAATAGTTCAAACCAAAACTAGGCAAATCAAACAGATCTTAAACCCAGAATATGAACCAAGCCTCTTTTCTCTCAATGGAGGTCAACAGGAGATGAGCATGCTACTGAAATAAAATATTAAATAAGAAAAATTAGTTTAGTGCCCACTCCTGGCATATCCAGTAAGTCACTATTTCTGTTTAAAGTACAGCTAAATTCCAAAACTGCATACCTCATAGGAGGTATCATAGCAACCAACAAAAATATTGGTATTAAAATACTTATTTGCAAATGTTTTAGAGATAGTCAACTTTTACAACAGTTCATTCGGTGACCATTCAAAGTTACAACAGCACTAACAGAAATGACTTATCACCATTTTTCAACTTATGTCATTACAGTAAGCCCCTTGATCATGTGATCAAAATTTGTACGCTTGGCAACTGGTTCATATTTATGACGGTTACAATGTCCTGGGATCTTGTGATCGCCTTTAGGGACCTTCTGACGAGCAAAGTCAATGGGGAAGCCGGATTCTCTTAACAACTGCATTACTAACTTAACATCTGCAGTGATTCACTTAACAACTATCTTGCTTAGCAACAGAAATGTGGGGATCCATTGTAGTCGTAAGTCGAGGAATACCTGTATTGACACGATATTTCAGGTGATGCTTAAAAGGCTTTTTAAACATGCTTACCCGAGAGATAGTGAGAGGCATGTTGAAGTCCTTCCCACCTTGGAGCCTGAACCCCCAAGGAGCTGGACCCACAAGTGCAACACTGTAGTTATTCATGGTCTTCTGCAGTAATTCTCAGGGAACAATCTGTAAGAGACATTTGAAGATTCTGAATGCTAAAGATACAACCCAAATGCCCATAAGCAGCTCAGATGCTAATGTTCTGACTGGTTTCATGCACTGCACTCACCACAGTGGCTAACCCACCTTATGTCTTAATACAAGGCATATATAATCTAGGTAAATCACAAGCTTCCCTCAAAATGTATAATGGACAACCATGCAATCAGCTTTCATATATTTTCTTCCAGGAATCTTGAATGGGGAGAAAAGGGGGATGTGTTTTAATTATTTGTTGAATGTGCCATAATGACTGGATTCACACATCACGCTAGCCTGAACCCAAGAAAGCACAAATGTCGACTTAGCAGAAAGTATAATTCAAGCCAGTCTATTTTCTTTCTTCTAAGGAAGGAGATCTCTCTCTTCCTGTCTATTCTGGAATATACAAACAATTTGGATGCAGAATGACTGATCCTTCGCTTTTCATGATCTTTCAAACAAAAAATGGGCATTTTCAACCTTGCCCTGATTTTTGAGAACAGCTTCCTTTTTTACAGTCTCCATGCAAGCAAGAACACAGTAGCCAGTGAAATCATGAATAATATCTTAGTCAGAATTAGTGCTTCTCAGCTTTCAACTCATATGAAGTCTCTGAAGTTCCTTTTTCAGGTTATGAATTGCCCCTCCCCCCATACACACATAAATGTGCTAATGTTGCATTACTTGTATTATTATAGTGTCATTAAACAGCAGAAAATTGGGGATATAAAAAAACTTCAAACACGTTTGCATCTCAGAATTTAAAAATGCCCAGCCCTAATTTCACCAGCATTATTACCATCCACTTTTTTAATTTTTCATTGTTCTTCTTCTTGAGCAAAGTTGTTCTGAAAATAGATTTCAGGAATAAAATGCAGAATAAATTTAAGACATGCTTAGTTAGAATCGCTAAATATCCATAACTCTATCTCTATGAAAGATATTTCATTCTCTTATAAAGTGGAAATGCTTCATGTGGATGCATTATAAAAATGCCTGATGTTTGCCCAAAATAGGATGGGCTGAAAACCCAGCTGATAAAATTTTCTAGATATCATTTGTTCTCTCTCTGCAACTCTGATGTCACCCAGGATGAGAATTCCAACAATTCAAATTAGCTTCCATTGTGGCATGAAGGTCTATCCTTAATAAGGTTAAGTCATAGCTTATTATTATTATAGCTTAAGTCAGTGGTGGCGAACCTATGGCACGGGTGCCAGAGGCGGCACTCGGAGCCCTCTCTGTGGGCACGCACGCCATTGCCCCAGTCCTAGACCTTCAGCTGGGTTTTATAAAACCTTTTCGCTTTAGGCCTCCGCCGCCGTGTACAAAAAAAAAGGTTCAATCAATCAGTCAATTTCAACTTCTCGCAGGGAAAAAAAGGTCTTGCAAAGTTGGAATTGATTGATTGAACTTTTTAGTCCCACCCAGTCTGCTGTTACCACCGTAGCCATGCCCACCCAATGGGACACACCCACCCAATGGGACACACCCACCCGGCACCCGACAATGCATAAGTGGGTTTTGGGTTGCAGTTTGGGCACTCGGTCTCTAAAAGGTTTGCCATCACTGGCTTAAGTCATGGAAGAGACTGGACTGCCACTTGTCTGAAATGATATAGGGTCTCCTGTTGGAGCAGGGGGCTGGACTAGAAGACCTCCAAGATTGATTGATTGATTATTTAGCCATGGCTTGAGGACTGTGTCAGGACTTGGCCTAAACTATTTTGGTCATTGAACAATGAACCTGATAGGAAAGTGTTAACTCCACCTCTGCCTGCTAGAAGGCAGGGCTTAAAACTTCTTCCTCCTCCATGAGGAAATCTGCTCTTTTCATATGCAAATACTGACTTCAACAGAGTGTAATTTGGCCTTTTCTTTACTGAAACTCAATCTAAACACATCACAATTACAGATGGCAAGTGTCATTGTAATCTGATCTCTAGTTACGGGTATCTCCTTTCAATCCATTCTCTATGGAAAGCAGAATTAAGGTTGAGGGGAGAGGTCTGTTTTGGAAAGTAGAAAAGCTCTACTCTCTATCAGGAAGAGGTATAGTTAACTCTTTCCTTTTGGTTCATCTTTTGGTGATGGAGAATGACTGGGGTTTTTTTTTCCCTTGCATTAAGCCACAAACCATGATTTATGATCAAAACACACTATAACTTAGCTGAAGGCTCTCAGTGCAGACTAAAGAATAAGCAGTATGCCAAATAAGCTTTTTAGTCTTTCCAGCCTAACAGAATGTTGGAAATAAATTAAAAGAGGTTGGTTTCTATCTGTCTAGCTATCACAGAATAACTGTCCAAAAACCGAAGGGCCTAAATTTAGTATAGAGGGAAGTGCCAGCAAAAGAAAGCTGGAGTTCAAAAATAGGCCAAATAACATTACAGGGGCTGTGAAGGAACCTCTTATAAAATACTTTCTCGCAGTGCATAACTAGCAGAGCAGGCGTTGAACAGCCCCTCCAAATGTTGCTAACGGTTCCATTCTAAAGCACACTCACCCATACTAACACACTTGTAGTTTCCTTTCTATAGTTATGACCCATCTTGGACCATATGCAGCCTGCCTTCCAAATGTGCCTATGCAGAGGCAACCTGTTATTTCATGACAACAACAAAAATGCAGGAGCTTTTATAGCCATTGTTGGCAAAAGGGTTGGAAGTAATTCCAGGGAAGGTTGGTTTGCATGTTTTTTTCCTATCTTGTTTTTTCTTTCCAACTTAACATAATGTTAAAAAGAAATTATGGAAAGGGGCTCTTGATTCTGTCTAGACATTAGCAGGATAATTGTTGAAAAGAGAATAAAATAAGACCAAATCTGTGGTGAGGAAAGAAACCAGCAAAAGACTAAGTTTGAAAATGGGCCAGATTTGACTAGGAACTGTAGGGGGGGGGGAATCCAATCTCTCCATGTATCTCTGACACTCTCATTCTAAGACCCTTTGTGGCCATGTGACCACAGTAAAACTATTATGAAGGGGCTGGAAAGATTTCTATCTCATGTTTTCATTTTATAAATACAGGTGGTCCTCGACTTACAATCAATCATTTAGGGACCAAAGTTATAAGCTACCTGAAAAAGGAACTTATGACCTAGATCCAAAATTCTTACAGCCAGGTCCGCCCCAGAGTCACATGACCAGATTTCAAGTACTTGTAACATGGCCACATTTACGGCAGTTTGCACCAGTGTGAGGTGGCACAGTGGTTAGAATGCAATACTGCAGGCTACTTCTGCAGATTGCTGGCTGCCAGCAGTTTGAGTCTCACTGGTTCTAGGTTGACTCAGCCTTCCATCCTTCCGAGGTCAGTAAAATGAGGAGCCAGATTGTTGAGGGCAATATGCTATAAACCGCTTAGAGAGGGCTGTAAGTCTAAGTCAGGGGTCTTCAAACTTGGCCCTTTTATGACTTATGGACTTCAACTCCCAGAATTCCTCAGCCAGGCACGCTGGCTGAGGAATTCTGGGAGTTGAAGTCCATAAGTCATAAAAGAGAAAAGTTTGAAGACCCCTGGTCTAAGTGCTATTGCTATCCTGCAAGCATGATATTTTACAATGGTTTTGCCAAAAACTGGCACTTACTTCCCCACCATAGTGAACAATGGGTGTACTTAACAACCATAGTGTTTGTATTTACAACCACTAGGTTTACTTAACAACCACTGAAAAAAAAACATTATAAAATCAGGTCAGTCATGTGACTGAGCCATTTACAATTATCACAACTTACGACCGTAATGGGTAGGCTCTATTACGGTTATAATTCAAGGATTGCCTGTACTGTTGCTCTAAATCAGGGGTGTCAAACTGCCAGTCTGTGGCCGGATGTGTTACGTGGCCCACCCCAGCTCCAGCAAGGGGAAAAAGGTCACGAGACATCACGTGACACGGCGAGTTTGACACCCCTGTTCTAAGTCATGATAATAGGATATTAATGAATGTTAAGCTGAAACTGTAGTATCTATACTACAGAGAGATTGAGGTATAATATTGAGTAGAATGGCATGGGTCATCATCAATCCTTAATATTTAAGATACAATTACATTTATATCCATTCTGATTTTTTAATAATGTAACTATATTCAATTGTATTAAGTTTATCAAATGTATATACTGTATATGAACAAAGAGATACTTTCTTAAATGAAATTTTTTTCTTTTAAAAAAATATATTTATCTTTATGGATTTAATAACTGCTACCAATGGTGGAATAAGGATAAGCAATGATAAAATGTGTTACGTTTTTCAATTAATTAAAGCCTTCAAAGAAGTATTTGGCCTACCTCTTGCAATACAGTGCAGCAATTGATGCATGTCACTTACATCAGAGGTTCCCAACCTTTTGGGCACCAGGGACCAGTTACATGGAGAGAGGTTTTTCCATGGACTGGAGGGGGTGGTGGTTTTGTGTGCTACCTGCATCCTGTGGATGGAGCTTTCCTTGTTTGTGCGGACCGGTTGTTGGCATGCCATGGCCCAGTACTGGTCCACGGACTGGGGATTGAGGACCCCTGATTTACATAATACAAGGACATTAAGCAAGTGAAATATTTTTTTACAAGCAGCCAAGCTATAATTTTTAGAATGGAAAGATCTGGCTTTTCTCCTGGCCCAGATCTCAAATAAGTTACAATGCTATAATATTTTCTAGGTCGAAAATATGTGTCTCTTACATAGCTTTGCATATTTTATAACACTAAAAATAAAACCAGAGCAGAAATGGTTGTAAAGTCATTTAATACCTAAGATGGAAGGTCAATTAAGTAGTGTGGGTGAACCATAGTTTTTTGAAGAATATTTATTTTAGATGAATGTACAGTAGTTGGCAAATCAACAAAACTGGAAACCCTGCTTAGGACTGATCAGAATGCCAATTTAAAATCCAATTTTATTGTTAAATTTGTATGCCACTCAACTTGTAACAACTCTGCACAATCTTTTAGTATGATACATTTCTAAAGGTATTGTATCTCCAAGAGAAATATACTTGGACAAATGTTGTTGGTTTCTTTTTAAAATAAATAATACAATCTTGAACTAGCAACATTCTAGTGGCTGTTTGATATTTGATACCTCAGTCATAGAATCAAGAGAGAGCGTGTTTACACATCTGCTGAGTGGTACCTTGTCCAGTCCTAGTCTGTTGAACAAGCAACCATTTGCAACACAGTATTTGCAAATGTTAAGCCATAACCAATTGACCATCCAATAATTAGGATCATAATATTGGGTGAACCTGACAGATAGCTAGGAATGCAGGCAGAACTTCACAGGGATAGCAAGGCCTTTCAATCAATTCTTGGCCACAGTCTTTCAGAAGCCTGTCTGTTCCCTTTGTATGAATTAATGGATTGAAACACCGTCTTATTAATTAAGGCTAACTGATTTTGGATAACTTGTAATAAATGTTTGGAATAACATACGGAAATCACTAGGATTTATTGCACAAACACACTAGCATACAACTATTATAAACAGTCTATCTCAGTGCAAAAGTTACTTGGCATTAATGAAACACTTTTAAAAGTTTCTTGGAAAATGGAATATTTTTCTTCTAGCCTTAGATATCATTTGATGATTTTTAGCATGCAGGTCTGGGGGGGGGGGGGAAGCAGGGAGAATGGAGATAATCAAATATTAAATATCACTAGTGGTTCTTAAATCCATAATCCTGTCTATTCCAGGACATCGTGATAGCTTCCAAATGCTTATTCTCATTCCATTCACAAGCACATACTTAATATAGCACCTGAAAGTATTATTGAAAAACACTCATCAGAAATTTACTAAAAAAAAGCATAACTGCTTGAATGGCTTGCCTGTGGATCCTTTTATGAAATCTACATTTTCTTCATGATAAGAGCAATGGAAGAAATTGGTAGCTTCAACATGTGCAACTATGCACACGTAGCATATTCAAAAGTTGCATTTGTCTGCAGGCACTAATAGAAATCCCAGAGCGCCATTAAATCTTGGTAAACAGAAATCTCAAGAAATTTTCTTAATTGGTGCCAGGCATTGAAGGCCAACATATCACTAGCTACGAAGTTGGTGGATGGAATGCATCTAGGTTATTTGGCAGCTGCCAAAAAGTCATGAGCACAAAAAGCAAATAAAGCAAATTTCTCACACGTCTGCTTTACTTCATCGCCCTACTGCGAAAAAAAAAAATTGGCCCAGTTGATTTTATTTTATTTCCACTGTCTTTTAACATGCCCAGAGTTACTGATTTACTAAACAGGCAGTCGGGCCACTTAAGGAAAGTCCTGTTGATGAAATGACTTGGGGGCTGGGGAGGAAGGCAAGGAGAGAGAGTGAAAGAGATCCGGAAAAAAAAAGAAAAAGAAAAGCAGAAGTACAGCAACCTGAGCAAACTAATCTCGGGGTACCAAGCAATATTGACTTGTTGCCGCTTCTCAACTCTTAGATGAAAAGAAAGAGGAGGGGCGGGAATCGAAGAAGCGACACCTTACAGCAGCATTTAAAAGGCACGTCTGTTAAAAAGCAACGCCACGGGAGGGGCCAGCTCAAAAAGGGAAACGTTTCACCAAGGGACTCCACTGGGTGAAAAGCGTCCCTCTTTTAGCTCTGTCTGGTTCTGCCCAGGGCGCTGGGGTCGTAGTAGCAGCTCCCACCCGGTCCCCCGGCTCCCTTTCCGTCCCCAAACGCGGTGCAAATTTCAGCCGGCGCTTCGGAAAAGCACGAACGCCTCCACCCAGCCCTCCCATTCTGCAAGGTGCCGCAGAAGCGCCTCGCCTCCCTCGTCCCCATTGCGGACGCGCTGCTGCTGCTCCTCCTCCCAGGCGCGCAAAAGCCACCTTCGCCCTCGCCCCGTCCGTCCGTCCGCGCGCCCTTGATTTCCCGCGACCACCTCCCAAGAAAGCTTTCCCTCCAGCCTCGGGCGGCTGCCCTCCCTCCGTCCCTTCTCCGCAAAGCCCGTCCACCACTCACTTCCAAGGCGGAGGCTGGAGAGGCGCGCAAGACCGCAAGCGCTCCGACCGACCGGCGTGTGCGCGACAGAGGGCAAACTCCAAGCCGAAGCCCTCTCGCCCCGAGCTCTTGTTTGCACTTCCGCCCCTTTCTTGGCTCCTCCCCACTCGGGCTCAGGAGGGCCGGCGAGGTTGGCTCCAGCTGAGAGCGAGAGGAGGGAGGCGGGGGCAGCGGGCTACCTTCCGGCCCTGGCGTGCGCCTCGCTCTCATCCGAGCCTCGGGCGGCCGCAGCTTTGCCTCGGACCGCAATGGAGCCCTAAGACCAGAATTGCCGGCTTGAACGAGGACGGGGAAATAAAGACACCATTTAATGGGAAGGGTCTGAAAACCCTGCCCAAATTCAAGTGCGTTAACCACGTTTAACAGGCTGAAGTTTCCAACTTGGTGAATTTAGCAGCCGCCTGCTAAACTCCAACTCCAGCCGCCTCTTCAAATCGATTTCGAATTTATTTTATTCCAAGTGTGCATGAAAGCATACTCGATCGATGGAAAGATAGCTAGGTAGATGCGTGTTTGAGTACACACGTGCAACAGGGGACCTGCGTGTCATTGTTATTCTGGATTATTGCCATCTTTGCTGCCATCTAGTGGTCGTCTGGATTTTCTCAGGCGCAGCATTTCTTTGTTGCGGTTACCGCAGTAGACACAATTTTATTAGCTTTTTTTTCCCCTTGTAGATATTGCATTATCAGACCAACAAATATGAAACCAAGCTGAGAGAACACAAACCAATAATAAGATCCTAAGCTATATGCATTCTTCACTATTTGCTTATTACATTTAATATGAAGACTCTGGACTGTGTATAGTAAAAATACAAGCCAAAACAACAAAATAAAGTCCAGTGGAAAAAAATTGAACTACATCCCTTTGATCAATCAGTTTGGAAGCCACCATCTCCTTTAAAGGAAGCAGATTTATGCAATTCCCAGAATGTCTTTCTAGAGCAGAATTCTATTGACCTCCAAGGGTTGACAAGACTATGCATTATTATTATTATGCATAGTACTATTAGCTGAAGTAGTGTTTATTATTGGATTTTTATCCCACCTTTTTTACTTTATAAGTAACTCAAGGCAGCAAACCTATTTTTACTTCCTCCTCCTATCTCCCCCACAACAACCCTTTGAGGTGGATTGACCTGAGAGAGAGTGACTGGCCCAAGATCATCCAGCCGCCTTTCATGGCTAAGGCAGGACTAGAACTTACCATTTCCTGGTTTGTAGGCCAGCATTTGTTATTATCTTCATATAATAAATTTTGGGGGTCAATAACTTCATCTGAAATTTCATGAAGGGGATGATAAATGTCTATGGAGATTCTCAGTCATCCAGATCATGGTTGCCCCAAAGGTGCTTTTTCAACATGTAACTGGACTTACTTATTTTTCTTTAAAGACGTTTCGCTTCTCATCCAAGAAGCTTCTTCAGCTCTGGGGATGATTTTGCAAAGTAAGAGCTATTACAGAGACAATATTTTAGATTACAACTACCAATTTGCAATTGATGGTCAAAGATGAAGAATGAACAAGAATCTGGATCCAGCAAGACAGGACAAATCATCATTGCAAATCAGTTTAGGTAAAAATTGTCCATACTCCCTGTTTGATGCAACCTTCTATAGATGCAAGCCTGGTCCTGAATCTGCTGACAGAAGTTTTGTTTGAACCAGACTATATTGCCAGCCTTAAAAATAACTTCCTAACATGCTTGGTCACGTCTGCCTTCCTTAACCACCCACCATGACGTACAAATTCATCATCTCCTGGCCTGAATGAAATTAATTCAGTTGTCTGTAGCACAAAAAAGCCTTATTCTCTCTGCTTCCAAGGACATTAGTCTCTCACCACACAGGAATGAGCAGAAGCTATCTCGGCCTCCCTTTGTAATAAGATCTTTGCCTTCTTCTTTTATGATGTCCATTTAGTCCTCCCAGTTATGTCCTTGAAGATCAAACCAGAGTTCACAGAAAACATCTGTCTGGACATGCCTGACCTATAGTTGATTCATAGAGTACAGTGAAAACTCTGCTTAATTAAGGTTCTCAACTCTGTGCTGCAATTTGGACAACCACTAATAAAGAGTCAGAGAAACCTACTTCTTTGTTGCCATCTAGAGTTTTGCAGTTCTAATAACCCTAACTTGGTGATCAACAGAACCTACAATTTTGTTTTGTCTTAATTTATTACTATGACTGCTCATTTATTTTTTTCTATCTACATGATATTCCAGTTGATATTCCAGTTGCAGCCTATTACTGTTATGATTATTTTACCCCTTGTATACAAAATATCTCTGAAGGCCAGATATAGTGTTGTTCACACAGTAAACTAAGCTGTAATGTGGTTTGCTTGCTCAGTGGGTTGTGTGAACTCAGCCTAAGCAATTATTCATGGCTAACCGTATTTCCATTATGGTTTAATTATTGGACTACAGATAGACCAGTCATGGTTTATTGCCATGGTTGCTTACCATGTTTTTCTCTTTCCCAATATATTTATGTTTGTGTAGTGTCATACACATCTACATAACAATAGCTCAGAGCAAAACCTTATATTGTTCTGTTCTGAGCTCAAAAGAAAATGGAAAAAAAGAGAGAGAGAAACTGCACTTTGCATGTCCACTGAAAAAATCTCAAGCTAGCATCATTATTCACAGGCTGTGTGAAGTCAATCCACACAATTTTTGTTTGTTTGCTTAGCAAATTTATATAGCTGCCTATCTCACAAAAAGTTACTTTGGGTGGCCGCCAAGCACCCAAAATATTTTTAAGTGGACTTATTGTGTTTTGTGCACAATATTCATGACAATCAGAGAAACAAGTTAAAATATATCTAGCGTTTGTGAATTTTGAACCCACAACTAGATGATGATTCCCAACATGGATCTATGTGCAGCAAGAAAGAAATAGCATTATTTTACCATCAGACTTTCCAAAACTGAAGCCAAATGACTTTTTAATTGTTTCACCTTGACAACAAGGCTGGGTGTACACAATCTTCTGTTTCACTTCTAAAGGGCAAGACTAGTCATCACAATTCAGGAGTGATTGTTTGTTATATCCTGTTGCTGCATACCATGACACCAGTCAATAAATATTTAAATACAGTATCGACCCTACATACAATAATATAATACACACATATAGTCAGATACCTGTTAGGTTTGGTGCTATGCAAAAAGAGAAAGAGAGAGAGAGAAACACTCATCGAATTACTATTTTCCCCTAGGAGAAAAGAAAATATTAGCATGCTATAGCATGGCAGCTAATGAATTTAATGATTTATAGTGATATAAATTAATGGTATATCTTGCCAGCTCAGCCACAATAAGTGCCTTACAGAGACAGAAAATGCATTATGGTTGAGATCTGGCAGTAGTTACAGGTTATAGATTAATAGTATTGATAATCATTTTGTATGTAATGAAATTTGTAATTTTGTATGTATGTATGTTTTTATATAATGTAAAGTCTCCTTCAATTCAGGCTCAACTCTTGATAATGTCATGAATGTGTCCATATAGTTTTCTTTGCAATTATACGGAAAAGATTTGCTATTGTCTTATTCTCATTTTTGTTACTTAATAGTATTATCTAGACCAGGAGTCCACAACCCCCAGTCCTTGGACCAGTACTGGGCTGCAGCATGCCAGCAACCAGTCCGCACAAACAAGCAAAGCCCCATCCGCGAGATGCAGGCAGCACACAAACCATGCACTCTCGGGTCCAGGGAAAAACCTCTCTCCACGAAACCAGTCCCTAGTTGGGAATCTCTGATCTAGACAACAGTGATCTTTAAGTACTAACTTAGATTGTCAAGATTAGCCATAGCTGACTAAAATCTTTAATCCCCTTTTAAAACTGCTTATCTGTATGGTTGGTTGCAGTGCTGATTCAAAGGGTACGTTTTTTCCTATTTCCTATTGTACTGTATTATGATAATTTTCGCCACCAATCTATAAGAGTGCTACATGACACCTAGACCAAAACAACAAATCATGTTAAACTTAATTCCAAAAAAAGATTAAGGCACCTTCTGCATAGGTTTGGTCTCTGAAGCAGTGTTTCTCAACCTTGGCAATTTGAAGACAGGTTGACTTCAGTTTCCAGAATATCCTAGCCAGTAATGCTGAGAAACACTTTTAGAGTATCAGCAGCATTTTTTCCCAGCTCTCAATGGTCCTTTGGTCTCCTTACCTTCTCCCTTGAACTGACCAGAGCTGTTTCCAAATTGGTCAATAGTGGAGAGCTAAACAAGGAAGTTAGCAGCCCCGTACTCCATTCTCATCAGGTTTGCCTTTGTTGCAAGAAGAAAATAGAAACATCAAACCAAGAGTTTGTTCTGCGGGAGCTCACAAAAGTCATCACTCAGAACAGCAAGAAAGCAATGAGGGAACAGTGGGAGGGCATCACTGAAATTCAAAATGAGAAAGACAATCCCAGGAGGTGAGAAGTGGAAAGATTTTCAGAGTCACAAGCTGGTGGGGAAGAGCGGAGGCAAGTAGAAATGGCAACGGTGCTTATGATGTGGCTGAATTAAAGCAGAAAGGAAGTCTCTGCTCAAAAACAAAAAGTTCAGCCCTAGAACAGCATGTCTATCACTGGTACATGTCAGACTCATAAAGCAGGGAAACTTGACACAGAAATGTCAAGACTGACCACTGACATTCACTGCTAGGAATCGGTGAACTGAAAAGGAATCAAATGGAATGGATACTACCCAGCAGAGAACCATTGTACCTTTGGCTGTAGATAAGAAAATCATATAAGAAATGAGTTAGCCATCATCATCATCAAAAGATTGCTACAGTCAGTGCTCAGATAGAGTCTATCCAAGTGACAGGATCAGGCTCAATCTGAAATGAAAGCCTTCCAAAAGATGCTTTTCAATATTACCGAGATCTAAGTCTATGTTCCAAACACATACAGTAGAAGAAAAATCTGAAATTAAATAGTTCCAGCCCAATTTGAAATTCTGGACAAAAATTATAATCATCTCTTTGTGGAAGGAGATTTTAGGACAGGTTGTTTTCTTCTGATCTTAGGACATTGTCTTCAGATACTGATCTCACAATAACTTCATTGATCAAAATGAGCAGTTGGCTGTTGATCATTTGGTCTCATTTCTCAAGATCTCCATGCCCATCTTTCATGCAGTAGTACTGGTCGGGAATGGAATGTCTTCCTGTTCATTCTGGTATTATGTTTGTAAATGAACAGATCATTCTAGCAAAACATTGCCATTAATTTGATTCTTAACTATCTAGTAAACAATAACTCTGAACATACTCAGAGATAGTTGTTTGCTTCAACACAGTAATGATCTTAGATTTGGTCAAATTCTTATTACCTTCCACATTTTGTTTTACAATAATCTATTCCAGTAAAGAATTCAGAACTGCAATTCATGATATTGTATATTTCAGTAAAAGACAGGCAGCTGTAAATATTGCTCTAGCTACTTGACAATTGCATTTATCTCACATAATAGTTCAATAAATGCTAAAAAATTTATCATTCCAACTTCAACTACATATGAAAACTAACAAAACTAAAATCTGTTTCAGAATAGGCAACAGCACACTACACTACAAATGTCTGATGGGACAACAAAAAATGCAAGGCAGTTCCCAAAAGACATTTATTTTGGATTTAAATTAAGGTCTTGGACTGCATAGACTGCAACAAATTGCGGATGCTTCTTAAAGTACACCTCTGCACCTCTGCTGATCAGAAAGCAAACAAAAATGGCTAATTTATTAGTTCATAATTGTGAAAAGAATGCATGAAAGTTGTATGTAGTATCCCAATCTATTTAATTTATATGCAGAACATATCATGAGAAATGGTGGAACAGAAAAAATAGAAGCTGGAATTAAAATTGCTGAGAGAAACAACAACCACAACAATATGCTGATCATATTACTTTGATGGCTGCAAGTAATGAAAATGTTGTTGAAGATAAAAAAAAAACCTCAAGGATTATGTCAATAGTAGTAACCTCGGAGTCCTGCGGACAATCACTTAAATATGAGCCAGCAGTGTGCTGCAGCTGCCAAAAAGGCCAACACAGTGCTAGGCTACATTAACAGATGGATAGATTCAAGATCACGTGAAGTATTAATACCACTTTACAATGCCTTGGTAAGGCCACACTTGGAATACTGCATCCAGTTTTGGTCACCACGATGTAAAAAAGATGTTGAGACTCTAGAAAGAGTACAGAGAAGAGCAACAAAGATCAGGGGACTGGAGGCTAAAGCATATAAGGAACGGCTGCTGGAATTGGGTATGTCTAATTTAACAAAGAGAAGGATGAGGGGGGACATGATAGCAGTATTCCAATATCTCAGGGGCTGCCACAAAGAAGAGGGAGTCAAGCTATTTTCCTAAGGCGCCTGAAGACAGAACAAGAAGCAACGGGTGGAAACTAAGCAAAGAGAGAAGCAACCTAGAACTAAGGAGAAACTTCCTGACAGTTAGAACAATTAACTAGTGGAACAACCTGCCTCCAGAAGCGGTGAATGCTTCAACACTGGAAGTTTTTAAGAAGAGACTGGACAGCCATTTGTCTGAAATGGTATAGGGTTTACTGCCTGAGCAGGGGGTTGGACTAGATGACCTCCAAGGCCCCTTCCAACTTTATTATTATTATTATTATTATTATTATTATTATTATTATTATTATTATTATTATTATTATTATTATTATTATTATTATTATTGTTGTTATTGTTGTTGTTGTTGTTGTTGTTGTTGTTGTTGCTGTTGCTGTTGTTATTGTTGTTATTGTTGTAAATACCAACATATTGAAAATCAGTGAAAGAAGTAATAGGCTGTATCTTCTTACATTTAACCCTTCACAGGGATATAATTTTTTCATCAGGTCATGAAAAAAAAGTAGCCAGACAACTAAATAACATGTTTCCATAGAATCAAAATCATATGGCAAGAGAAGATCATGTTCATTTCAAAGAAGTCACTGCCACAAAGCAATCTGTCATCCTGACTCATTAGAATGATTAGAGTTCAAACTGTTCAGTCCAAACCTTGCACAGCTACATTGTGAAAGATGTTTATGAAATATATCATTGGGTTACTATTTAGTACAGATATGTTTCTGTTTATTGCATTTCATTTAGCCACGTAGGAGCAATAATGGCACAGGGGTTAGAAGGCAGTATTGCAGACTAACTCGGCCCACTGCCAGGAGTTTGATCCTTACCTGCTCAAGGTTGACTCAGCCTTCCATCCTTCCGAGGCTGGTAAAATGAGAGCCCAGATTGTTGAGGACAATATGCCAACTCTGTAAACTGATTAGAGAGGGCTGTAAAGCATCATGAAGCAGTATATGTCTAAGTGCTATTGCTATATTGCAAAAACATTTAAGGTGATACATTAAAAAGGTTAATTGTTGTTGGCTTTACCTGTTAACTGATTTTTTTTTAACAGTAAATAGATAGTAGGTCAAATTAGTTAGGTGGAAAATCCATAATCCTTAAGAAAACTTTTTCTACAGTCTAAAGCCCATGATATGCATGGCACATATCTTTTCCCACTCCTGCCCCTTACCAACAATCCAGACACATGCAGTATTTTGGCTGTGTCATATTTTCGATTAGGACAACGTGCATTGTCAAAGAAGAATGCAGTGCAGTGGCCTCGTGGTTAATTTTATGTTTTCCTTAACCAAGCAACTCCTACTTTAAGCCATTCTACGAGATTTCCTGAAAATTAGGAAAAGAATGGGCTAATATAGTTCATCTGCCTGCACAAGCATAAAAATGAAGTACTGCACTAGATTTATTACACTTTCCCAGCAAAATCTTTAGAGCAGACAATTACTTTTTTTCTTCTGCAGCCATCAATTCATGTAGAGATCAGAAACTACTTTAATCACTGCGCAGAATGCAATGTGGTTCATAAAGTAAAAACCTAATTCATTTTCCGACATTAAGCTATTCGTAGCAAAGTGAATTGAAACCTCCAGATGAGAAATCAGCTCTGGGGAAAAGCTGGAGGAAGTATCTCAGGAAGGTTAAGGCTGAAACTAATTGTTAAGGCTACCTGAACAATACAAAGGCCTTTTGAGCAGTAGAGCTAGACTAAATAAGTTACTGCCTAATGGTATTTTTCTGCTCATATGCAGTCTGGTATAAGAATGTACATACACACACAATATGCCTCTCTGTAAGGTTTACAATACTTATGGCTGTTGAACTTAGTAACATGAAAGGAGATGAGAAGGGCCAAAATCTACTTTCCCACAATAAATAAAAGTCCAGCTGACAAGAATAGCTGGGAAGAGAAATGTTTAACATACATAGTTAAGCTGCATTGACACCCCAGTCTTAAACAGAACATAAATACCAAGATTAGATCAGTTTCCCCAGCTAGACAATTCATCAAAACACTCATTAACTTGGTGGATAAATACCATGTTTACAGTAAAATGGATCTGTTCACTGTCAGCATAAAATGAAACCTGCATCAGACCAATATTTCTGGCTCATAGACAGTGCATATAACATCCCAGATTGCAGCAATGATTAAAACAGTCCAAGTCTTGATTAACTGCAGCTAAGAGCTCCGGCAGATTCTTCCAGGTGAATTGAAAATCCCGAATGCAGAATGGGGAGTTTATTCTCCTGGGCCAGCATGAAAGAGATAACAAAAATTATAGCTTGGGACTAATGGGAAGTAATGAAGATGGTTATAATCCCTTTGAAATAATCAACTTGTCTCTAAGGAAAAAGCTTGGAAGATTCTTGCGTGCATCACATCCTATCAAATGCCACCAAGAGATTCAAGTATAAGAAGAGATTTGATAGCAAACTGCATTCATATGTTCAGAAGGAGGTAATTTGATGGGTTTCACCATACCATGGAAGGAATGTTTATACTTACAATCCCTCTCACACGCATGCAACCGATCATTAACATACATTTGGAGACATTTTACCCTACTATATTTATTTTAGACATATATTGTCTCCCCATTTAACATTACGTGACCACCAAAAATACCCCAAATGTGATGATAATATAATAAGTGTGGTAGAAAGTGAAGTGGAGATGCCTCTTCTTTTTCTTACATAGAAGGAAAGAAAATGAAACATGAACCTCTAAAGAATATTGAGCAGAAAACACCAAAGCTGTAATGAATCACAGAGTTTGAAGGGGTCATTCAGACCATCTAATTTACCTCCTATTTACAGCAAGAAACCAAATGAAAGCATCCACAGAGGGGGCAATATAGGTTCTATTTGAATGCATCCAATGAAGAGAAACGTATCATTTTTCAGGATAATTGGTCTTGCTGTTAGGAAGTAAATTTCCCCCTCAAGATTTAAATAGAATCTATCTTTTTCTAGCTACTCCTTTTTCTTTATGTAAACATATATGCCCTCCAAATATGTTGACTTAATTCTTAAAATTCTCAGCAACAACTATAGTAGTTGAAGAATTTTGGGAATTATAGTCTACCTATCCAGAAGTTAGCCAGATGGCTTTGTTGTTATGCAATTTTTACCAGAGGTTGTGCATCAATGATTAGTCATTTTAATAGACTGAATACACCACTGATTATTGTAAAAGCACATGATCTTTGCAAAGCTATTTGGTATATGCTACTGAGATTTATCTCTATTATTATTATTTGTTTATTGAATTTGTATACTTCCTGCTTCACAATGATTCTGGGCAATTCACGAATAAAAATACTATAACATTGAGCCAGAATAAGAATAAACGATGGTAAAATGTCATTCAATGCCACTACTATGTCCTTCATGAGCCCTTGCATCATTAAAGAAGATTTTATCTTGACAAAAAGTTGACATTGTTCAGGTTTTTTTTTCTTTTTCTTTCATGTTTTCATTTTTGGCATCAAATCTTAGATGTATAATTATCTCAGATTTCTGAGTAGACTTACCCTCTAGAGTCAAGCAATTATAGAAATAATACTACAGATATTGTTGAATAATGAGGAACATGTTTCACCCCCAGGTCAGCCCAACAAAGTCATAGTAATCTGGAAGGCTAGATTTTACTTTCTGGAGTTTCTTCAAATATATGAATAAGAAATGAAAAACAGAATTTTCTTTTATTTTTAAGAAAGAAACGTAGAGAAAAAAAAAGAAGCAACGAGATTGCTTGCAAACCTAAGCGAAAGTATTCCCCTTTTCTTCTTTTTCTTTCATGTTTTCATTTTTGGCTTCACATATAAGTCATTTCAGACTTATTTCAGATTTCGGGGTAGATTTAAGTCCTCCAGAGACAATAAATTATATAAATAATAATAAAGAGATTGTTGAATAATGAGAAACATGTTTCATTCTCCCCCCCCCCCAATAAGCTTAACAAAGTCATACTAACTTTGCAGGCCTAGATTTTACTTGCTGGAGTTTCTTTTGATCTATAAATGAGAAATGAAAACATGATTATTATTTTTTAAAAAAGAAAGAAACTTAGAGAGAAGCTTAGAGATTGCATGCAAGCCTATGGAGAAGTGTAGATAAAAAGCAGCAAATGAATAGACTGATTTTGTCTAATGTCAGATGCGGAGGTGGGCAAAGTCTCCCATGTACTGTAGGATGGAGTTAGAAAGTGGAGGAAACGAAAGGGCACAGTTAATACCAATAAAAGAAAAGATCAGGAGACGATTGCCAGCGTAGATGAAGCTTGCACAACTGCATAGGAAGAAGTTCTAGGATTAAAGGGAATGCCTGCAAGCCCAGAATTGTAATTTGTAATGTGATGAAAGAGGGAAAATGTTAAATACATTCCCAGAGGAGGGGGTTAATTATATTTAATTTCAACTAAGCTTAAAATTTAAACTTCTACTTCAACTCTGCCCACTTGCTGGAGTTTGATCTTGATGGGCTTGAGGTTGACTCAGTCTTCCACTCTTTCGAGGTCAGTAAAATGAGGACCCAGATGGTTGGGGGCAATAGGCTGACTCTGTAAACTGCTTAGGGAGTGCTATAAAGTACTATGAAGCAGTATATAAGTCTAAGTGCTATTGCTATTTCAGTTAGCCAAGTCCTATTCAATGACAAATGAAAGAATGCAGAGGCACTCTGGATATAGTATATGATAGAATTCTTTTTTTCCATTCAATCATTTTGGCTTCTCAGATACATTTATATAAATGAGGTTTTTTTTAACTTCCATGGTCTATCACCTGACAGAATAGCAAGACAGAATACAGGTAATCCTTGACTAACAACAGTTCATTTAGTGACCATTTGAAGTTACAACCACACTGAAAAAAGTGACTTATGAACATTTTTCACACTTACAACCATTGCAGCATCCCCATGGTCATGTGATCAAAATTCAGATGCTTGGTAACTGACTCACATTTATGACAGTCACAGTGTCCTAGAGTCATGTGATCACCTTTTGCGACCTTCTGACAAGCAAAGTCAATGGGGAAGCCAGATTCACTTAACCAACTGGGTTACTAACTTAACAACTTCAGTGATTCACTTAGCAACCGGGGCAGGAAAGATAATAAAATGGAGCAAAATTCACTTAACAAATGTCTCACTTAATAACCAAAATTTTGGGCTCAATTGAGGTCATAAGTCGAAGACTATCTGTATTCATTTGTAATTCCAGAGTGTAACCCAAGGTTACCTGGAAGAGATTGGTTATTTGATTTGAATTAAATGTAAAGAGCTAGATGAAAAATCACTACCTGAGCATACATTTTAAAAAGACAGAGGTATGAATCTGCAAAGATGTAGGTAATGGCTAATTGTAAATCTTAACTACTTCAAAATGAAAGGTTTTCTCTTTTAATCAATGAAGCAAAAAGTTAAGGTGAAAAGATCACTGGAAGTATAGTATATAGGAAAGTACAGTACAGTACAGTATAGTGTAGTATGTTTCACTGCACAGTCAGCCAGATGTTTAGACTGGATTTGGCATTTTTATCCACCTATCAAATCCTTCTCAATGGAGTAGGCTGATATGGAAGTTTGATGATGTTAAAGGTATCATCACAGGATGTAAGCAGTTCTGAATAAAGCTGCCTTTTGCAATTTACTGATAATGATTTTGTCAATAATATAAGATATAATAACATAACGTAATGTAACGTAACATAACATAACATAACAACATAACATTATGTAATGTATCAATCAGAATAAAGCTGGAAGGGACCTTGGAGGTTTTCTAGTCCAACCCCCTGCTCAAGCAGGAGAGCTATACCATTTCAGACAAGTGATTGTCTAGTCTTTTCTTTAAAACCTCCAGTGATGGAGTACCCACAACTTCTGGAGTCAAGCTGTTACACTGGTTAATTGTCCTCACTGTTAGGAAGTTTCTCCTTTATTCCAGGTTGCTTCTCTCCTTGATTAGTTTCCATCCATTGTTTCTTGTCCTGCCTTCAGGTGCTTTGGTAAATAAACTGGCCTCTGAAATACTGGAATACTGCCATCATGTCACCCCTAGTCCTTTTCTCTACACTAGCCAAACCCAAATCCTGCAAACCCAAATCTTCATATGTTTTAGTCTCCAGGCCTTTAATCATCTTATTTGTTCTTCTTTGCACTTTTTCCCAAAGTCTCAACATCTTTTTTGTAATGTGGTGACCAAAACTGGATGCAATATTCCAGGTGTGGCTTTACTAAGGCTTCATAAAGTGGTACTAATACTTCATGTGATTTTGATTCTATGCCTCTCTTGTATTAGCTTTTTTGGCAGCTGCCGCACACTACTGACTTAAATTTAATTGATCATCCACTAGGAC
This sequence comes from Protobothrops mucrosquamatus, assembly GCF_001527695.2. Lineage (NCBI taxonomy): Eukaryota > Metazoa > Chordata > Lepidosauria > Squamata > Viperidae > Protobothrops > Protobothrops mucrosquamatus. The sequence goes on from NW_015386701.1 coordinate 190,975, forward strand.
TCCAAAGTCCCTTTCACAGTTACTGTTTTGGAGCCATATATATATATAATATAATATATTATTATATGCACTATTAAAAAGCAATATTTAACTTTTGAATGAAAGAAGACAATGGTAAATGACATCAGCAATGTTGCCAAGAATCAGCATAGGCTTGTCCATGAGTTCATCAGATACCAGAAGTCCAGGAAGATTTGATGGCATCCCCACCCAAAAAGTCTTTTGGAGCATCTTGTAAATCTTCTAACTCTGAAAGGATCATAGAGAAATTACATCGAAGAAAGCAAAAATCATTCTTGATTACTGATGACAAATATCACTCTCTCCCAGTCACTTTCTCCCAGCCCTAGGAAGGAGGCAATAGCAAACCACTTCCGAAAACATTTTGAATAAAACTGCAGGGATCAGTCCAGGCAGTCATCAGGAGTCAATAATAATTCAAAGGCACTAAAATAAACAGCATCAAAACAATAAAATGTGATACATGATTCCCCCCCCTTCTTCTGTGAGGCATAAAATTTCTGGGGGGTTAGCTGAGTTTGGATTTACCATCCTCTTCCACTAACTATGGGGTAGTTGCTATGGGAATTCAAGTATTTCCAAGTGGATTATTGGATTGATGTTGAACTGAATAGAAGGTTTTACCATGACATTTATCTTGTCAAACAGAAATATTACACTGGATCAAAAAAATTAACTCTTAAATGTGGGAGAGAGATCCTCCCAGGGTGAAAGATAACTTAGCATACAACCTTTATAAGTTTGTTTATTGGATTTATAGAACCAAACAACTTAAACAATGTATTTGTGGTCTGTGTTACAGTTACTGATGTTGTATACGCTGCATATTTTGTTATTTGTTTCATAACAGTAATGGGAAATTTTGGAATTAGAGAAGCACCTTTGTGTCTCTGTGTGTGTGGGGGGGAGAGAGAGAGAGAAAGAGAGAGAGAGAGAGAGAGAGAGAGGTGTTCTTGTTGTTCTGAAGACCACACTAGGGGGAAAAAACTTCATTTTGTTATTAAAAAATTTACAACATTCTCTTACAAGGTTATAGATTCTACAGTATAAGAAAACTGCCCAATTTGCCATTCCCAGATGTGTTAGAACTGCAAATCAAACAAACACAAGAAGCCATAATGGCTGACAAGGCCCTTTGTTGGTTTAGCAGCAACAGACAAACATTTGGAAAATAAGATGAGATGATCTCATAATATACCATAACTAAAACTTGGGACTATCATGCACCTAGAAATTATAGAGAGCACTGTAGATGGTAGGATTTTGGATCTGGCCTGTCTTGCCATTTTCAGTTTCTTCTATCTAGCTTGTCTATGTTTTATTAGCAGGAAAAAAACAACACCACCAAACTAAAATGAAAAGCTGCCTGATTTATTCCTCTGAAAATGCCCAGAGAAGTCATACTCTTGAGTGAGAAAATCTGGAACTTGTCTGCCCTTTCTCTCTTTTTAAGCTCTAAATTTAAAAACTGGCACACACTCATTCACATTCTGCCCTCAGCTCTGTCAGCTGGATACCCCCAATAGCAATCATTTATGTGCTTCTATCTGGAGGACATTTGTCATCCCTTCCTGTTCCAGTAGATGCTTGCACAGGAACAATCCAGGGCTCAAATGAGCCTAGTTAAAATTTATGTTCTGTTTTTAAGGCCTGTTTGTTTGTTCCCTGAAACTAGGTAGCTAATTTAAGTAGAATGAGAGTTACCCGTTACCTGTTTTCAACATGAAATCAGTCAACCTCATAGTAGGAGTGATGTCATTCTTTCTGGTTTGATAAATGGCTGGTCAATGATCTCAGGAATGAGTGGCATTCTAACAGGCTCCTATGGAGGAGGGCTATGTGTGCTATTAATATGTCCTACTTTGGTTCCACGGAACATACTATACTGGCTCTTTTGCTGAGGTCCTATTTTCTCTTTTCATTACACTGGGGGGGGGGAGGGATAGATTTTAGATCCTGAGACAGGCAAAAGAAACCACCCTGTTTGAAAAATAAATTTAACATGAGACTTTTAGGTTTGTAGGGCAGGATTGTGCTTATACCTAATAGCAGTTTTTCAAGAATGTTCAGAATATAAGTGAATAGAAATTGTTTGGGCTTTTTTAATTAAAAAAGCCACTTATTCTTAGATATCTTGAGTGTGGGAGGGTTGCTTCATTTTACTTCCGCTATTTATTCTGAATTTGGGTTTGAGGTTCAGTTTTACAATGGAGCAACTGCTTGATTTATTGATTTATCAATCCTTTGAAAGTGATTACTTGTGTTGGTTCTGAGCAAGTCCACAATGAAGGTTTCCTAATCTCACCAGGTAGTGTTTCTCCCATCTCAGGTGTGAAGGATTTGTTGAGCAACTTTAAACAACTACCAAGTGCCTTCTTCCCAACTGTCCTTTTCTTTCCAAAAACTTTTGGAATTATATCTTCAGATGTTTTTTTTAAGCTGATACTAATAAATCTATATCTACTTCCTTTTATGTTCTTGGGAGAAATAATGCTTAAGGACAATAGTACATAATGAGCTGTGAACAAAAAGAAGATTTTTGTTTAATTTAAGAATGAGATCATGTAAAGCAGGGGTGACCAATCTTGGTAACTTTAAGATTTGTAGACTTCAATTTCCAGAATTCTCCAGCCAGCATGAGGAATTCCGGGAATTGAAGGCCTCAAGTCTTAAAGTTGCCAAGGTTGGACACCCCTGATATAAGCTAAATACTTTCTCACTTCCTATCCTAGAAGTGCAGGGAAAGCAGTGATGGACTCCACTCATCAAGACTTGATAGATCTGAAGGCAAATATCAGACAGATTCTTCCTCCACTAACTCGTCTTTTCCAATACTACTTGCAGAAGATCATTTCTGATCACATAAGATCAAAGTTTTAGCTTTGAACTTCTGTGAATATTCAGAGGAGCAAACTCCAAAATATGTTAATACCATGCATTTATTTTTATTGTCTCTTTTCTTTTACTTGTCATTGTCCAATCTCACATTAAGCACTGTTGCCAAATCTGCCTTGCTTATTACGCACTTAGGAGAGGAAAAAGTAATAAAAATATTGCTTCCTTGATTATTAATGGGTATTAATATCACAAGTGCTATATTTATTCTTCCTGCTAGAGAGTTTCTTTGAGAGGTAGACATGCAGAAAAAAAAAAAAAAGGTCTGCATGCTCATTAGAATCCTGCACAATAATTTCAAAGGTTAAAAGGAAGTTTATATAATTTATATTGTCTGCGAATGCCTTACCAACTTAAATGAATGTGGACATACTGTGCCAAAATATTAAAGAGAGAACTTTTTCAGAAGGTTCATAATCTAGGCCAGGAAACTCAACAGTTCTGGGAAAGACTATGCTGGTATTATGAAATCATTAAAATCTCTTCAATTTGTCCACCAAACCGATAATTTCCTAAATCCTTACCAAGGGATCCTAATGCATTTTTCCTAAACAAAGCAGAATAAAATCATCCTTAATAGAAAGATTGATTGAACCCAAAACATATCTAGAATCCTAAATGCTTTTCAAGGTATCTAGCCATACTTCAGGGACTCGTATTTATCCAATGATAGATGAGGTTTCAACCAGAGTGGACTGTGTTTTTTTTCCTTTAAGATAGAAATGCCAAACCAAATATTTCTCTTGTAGCTTCATACTTGCTATGGACTTTTGCAGTTTCCATCCCAAATGACTAAATGAAGCTGTTTTCTGATTCTGGATATTTTGGGATTGAATATTGTACTTCTCTTTACAATATTTACAATAAAATAATTCTCTTTAAAATCTCTTTCTACTAACATCTTTGCCTTATTTTTCATTGAATGTCACTTAATTTATTTATTTAATTTTTTTTTTTGAGTCTATGGGCTGTGATGGAAGCATGATACAGGTATATGTAAAAAGGAAAGTATGAGTACTAAAACATTTTAATACTCAGGGAGTTAGAGTCACAAGACATCCACAGCTTGTCAGGCAGGGAAAGAGTGAATTAAAATTTTTAAAATTTTAACATTTTAACATTTAAAATTCAATGTTCTTTACTGCTGACCTTTCCTCAGAAAAAAATTAGTTATATTGGGTTAGGTATATCTAACTCAATATAAAAGCTCCCTTTTTATGACCCTGTAATCCCTTAATTCAAGGTAGAGTCAGGGGACACAAGATGGAGCTAAGTGTTTACTGGCTGGATGCCCTTCCTGATGCCACACGGAGTTTGCAGCAGATATTTTTTCTTTGCGCTCAGTTAGAGAAACATCTACTCTGCCTAGAATTGAACTCTCAACCTTCCAAGTGGAAAGAGAGCGTCTCCACCATTAGGCCAACACGTCACTCTATGTAATGCAATATGATTGTTTAAAATTAAAAATAGTAGCATCACTGTGAGATTAGAAACATTGGAAGCCAATCCTTATCAACAGCAGATAGTATGTGTGGAAAGAGGGAGGTCATCACATTATTTATGTTGTCTTACGTATGGAGTTTTTGTGAACTTGGAGGGAATTTTTACACGCTGCCTTCTGAATCTTCCTTTACTTATATCCATTCAGAGCCATCGTTATATTTTTGTTTATTCCTTGTTTTGGCCACTGAACTGAATAGAACATCACTGCAGTAGCCACATTCCATCATTTGCTTTGATTTGGCATGGGTAAGATTAATAATAGGACTAAAAGGATTAGGCCAAGTCTAGTCCACGGTCATGTTTTCACAGGAGCCAAGTGCCTTTTTGTTAAGCCTTCAAAAAGGATATGGAGTCTATACACGTCTCTTGCTATATGTATGAAGGAATATGGGTTTGATTTGGAGAAGAGGGGAGGAAATGCCAAGCCATTACAGAAAAGAGATCTGAGTCCTGGAAAAGTCAAAAGCATGAAAAAAATCCTCTAAGCAACTCTGTCTTGATTGTCAATATAAATTGAACTCAACAAGGGCTGTGCCAGAATTTCAAGATTCTTTTATAGTACCCTATTCAATATTTCAAGATTCTTTTATAGTACCCTATTTCAGTGGTGGGATTCAAATATGTGAACAACCAGTTCTTTCTGTGGATGCAGCTTCTGGAAGTCCGTTCTGGGCTTGGCAACAAAAAATTAGCTATAGTTTCTGCCGAACTGCTGCAAACTGGCTGAATCCCACCACTGCCCTATTTGCATTAATGTAAATCCCAAGGCTTCTGTTTTCCTGACTTTACTTACCTCCAATTAACTCATAATTGGAACTCAGATTGAAGATCTATTCTATTCTATTCTATTCTATTCTATTCTATTCTATTCTATTCTATTCTTAGGCAAAGCATGCTTATTCGTTGGTCTAGTTCAAAAAGTACTAATGCTCTATGTAAACTTTCTGCAAGGATACAACTAGATGGTAACATTTTTTGATATAAGTTTGGCCAAAATGAGTTTGGCTGAGATTATAATTGGTCCTGGAAGAAATGAGAATAAACAAAATAATCCAAAGATCTATGGATACATTGTGTGCAAAAAGCCTGCATATTCTTAGTAGATTTGCAATCAGGATGAAGTTGTTGGAATAGTCTTGTCTTTAGACAGCAAATAAAAAAATCCTGTACCATAGTTTGGAAAAGCCTGTATGAAACAGACCAGGGCCATTATATTTCAGAAGCATAATTATATCTGGCTAAACTAATAGGTTCATATGGCTAGCATGAATGTGAAACATTGATTTGGTTTGAAAATGAAAAGAGAAACTTACTCTTATGAATAAAACTGCTGCTAATATTAAAAATATAAAGCAAAAACATATAGTTCACATAATGTAGACAATAATTCTATGCTCTTCCACCAGAACAGGTTTTAGATCTAAGCAGGTCTCTAAGACTCCTTCAGAATCTTGGGAGGACATGTGACATTCTTACGCTCTGCCCACGTTTACCACTTCTGCAAGATGTTCATCTGACCCCATGACTGGGCTGACCATGAGCCTGTAATCTTCATGAAAACACTGGCTTTGCACTGTATCAGATGTACCATACAGGCAATCAATGCCTTTTATGCACATACTGTAAGACCTAAGAATGTGCCACTCCCAGCTGCCCTTTCTCATAAGGAACCTGAACCCACTCAATCCCAGAGGTTTGTAATCCTTTCCTACAATGTGATACCAAGAGAAGGAAGGTCTGATCCTTCTGCTGCCCACACCCATAATTTTAATTCAGGGTGAAAGGAGTCCCTAGTGATGTGAGTCCACCAAACAAACAAACAAACAGACAGACACTCCCCTAATTAACATGTCAGATATCAAAATCATTGCTCATGCCTTGCCAAAGAATAAAATAAGTGAGTAAAAGTGTTATGGCCTACCAGAAATAAAATATACCGGTATACAAATAGAAAATAGAAGGAAATCAAATGGCCTGAAGCAGCCTGTTACATGTGACTACACAGACAATAGGCTTTTAAAATAGCTTAATGTATTTTATAATCCTTGCTATCTTCATCTGTTATGAAGTGCTTGGCTGAACTTTCACTAGATTTGGTGTTCTATTCTAAATGATATTGATCTGTAAATAAGGAAAACTACATTGCTATTTTGCATCACTATTTTGCTCAGCTGTTGTTGACAGCTGATGTCAAACAAGAGTGGGGAAGGCATTATATTAATATTATGCATTCCGGTAGGTCTTTGATGTCTTTGAGGATTATCCTATTGACGTCTCCATTAATTCTGTTGTGGCCTTCATCGGTCTTTGAAAAAGGGAAATTATGCAATTGGTCATCTCCATACAGCATATACCAGTGGTGGCGAACCTATGGCAAGGGTGCCAGAGGCGGCACTCGGATCCCTCCCTGTGGGCATACGTGTCGTTGCCCCAGTCTTGCCTCTGCCCCATGACCCCCTCCTCTCCAGCAGCCCCCCTGAAGGAGAGTTGCCCTCGAGCATGGCCCACACGGAGCAGCGCAGCCAAAGACATGGCAGCCAGGCAGCGTAGACAAGACTCTGCCCTCACACCCCATCATGCAGTTGATGCTGCAGGGCACAGGCAGAGGGTGTGGCTGCCATAGCGCTGCTGGGCTGCCTGTGCAATCTGCAGCGGGCCCTGGAGGCAGTGAGTGGTCCTGTGGGCAGGTGGGACGGGAGATGGGGGGCAGAGCGGGGGCGAGGCAGGGGTGGAGCAGGGGCGGGGCCAGTTTTGGGGCACTCGGTCTCTAAAAGGTTCGCCATCACTGGCATATACCATAGCCTAAGCTAGAAACAAGTAATACAATGGAAAAATGACTTAGAGAATGATTATTCAATTAATCAAAGATCAGAAGTCATAACAAAGTCTAGTTTTGGAGGTGATGTTGGCAAAGAAAATATCTTTCATTACCATAATGTCTATTCAGTTTTTAAAAGTAGTGCTCCTCCAAGAGGAGAAAAACAATGTATGTTTTGGCCAGCAATGAGAAGTGGCACAATTATTGGTAGTCCATCCTTTTTTTTACATAGAACTTTGCAGATAAAAAAATGCTTTTGTCTCACTCACCACCACACATTTCTTTAGAATTTTTCCATGACAATTAATTGTCAAGGTCATCTTTGTGGAAGAATAAACTGTCTTATGCTATCTCAAAGACTATAAACATTGATTCTGTACTATAATTACTAGTATTATACAATATCTTGAATTCATCTTGGAAATGAGCAGAATAGATTCTTCTAAAACTGATGCCCTGCCTAAACATGAGAATGCTAAGCAAAATGTTGGCAGATCTATTCTGCTTTAGGTGAATTTATAAGTCACATTTAGTGGGAACCTCAACTATAGTACATATAATAACCTGGAAGCTTATTAAAATATGATTTAGCATTTCTAAGATATCTATGTCCACAAATTATCACAGTAGATGAACCAAGTAATGTTAAATCTGTGTGATTAAACTGTTCTAGGAGAACAAGCAATGCCTACATTCAAAAGAGGCATCAGCCTCCCAGGCATGAGAACTGTTTACAGCAATTTCTCTCCACAATAGTTATTAGTGCAAATAAAAAAAAAGATTGATAGTGGACTTAAATTAGCAGACATTATTCCATGAGAACCTGCAGCTAAACTACCATCGTCCCTTAGAATAGTTTTATTGAAATGGATAAGATAATGGGAGCTGGAAAGGAATTTTTATGGCCCTGTTCAAGACAAACACAGGCTTAACTGAAAAAAACTTACAGGGGAAGTTTTGCATCAGTGGGAAATTTATGAGAGATGGAAGAAGATTTCTCTTTTATATATACATACATTTTATTAAGAGTATTAAAAGGGTAAAATTTAACACAAACTAATATAAAAAAACAAAGAAAAGAAGAGAGTGACAAAGAAAAGGCACTTGCAAAAAGAAAAAGATAAAAAAGAAATAAAAAGAAGCTTCAGATTCTCTTTGCAACATATACAGATAAGTTTATAAAATTATCTTTTACTCTGTGTTACAAAAAGAAAAGCTCTTTTTTGTATTAACTAGTTACCCCTCCCCCCCTTTAAGCATCTTAGAAAGCTGCAAGGAGATGGTGACTGCTGGTAGAAGAGAAGCAATTTGCAAGCATTTAACAAGGAACCCTAACATTTAAAACTTTAGATCCACCCTGGATACCAGAACATCATGATGAAACATCCAATTTCATGTAATAGGCTGAAGTAGATCTACAATGCCCATTAAAATTACTATGTTTTTTCATTTATGAGAACAATATTTCATTTATTTAGGCATTCCTGGGAAACATAGGCCAGATTTGATGATAGTGATATAAGTACGAACATGCATATGTCTGCGGGTAATTATACATATAGAGTTACAAATAAAAGCCTTTCCAGTACTTTCCAGTTGAGTAATGCATTCTTTATTTGGCAGTTGCCTGTCAGGATAAAGAAGTATGATACCTGCATATGTAAACTAGGTGTGGTTCATTGTTTTTAGAGAGTCCATAGCTCATTTTCCTAAGTCTTACCCCACCCTAAGATCTGGATTAAACTGCATATTAATAATATATTCTTAATCAGAGCCATGCTGGTGTTTTTTTCTATATTGTATCCTCTTTCATGCAAACATATTGCTTACTCTGGATGTTTCAGTCCCAGGGTTTTCTAACATACTATGAAGCAGAAAAACTCTATGTTAAATACCTCGACTTGAACCAGGGTAAAAAGCAACAGGTTGTCTTCTTCAGTGCTTTCTTTCTAAAAAAAATAAAAGGTGCCGGAACTCACACATGTCATACAACCTGCCTTGCCTACTCTACAAGGTTCCATCCAAAAAAGGTGGTGGAACTCCGTTCTGGGCGTTCTATGAGAAAAAAAGCCCTGGCTCTTGTTAGTGAAATATAACCAACTGCAAAATGATTATTTTCAAAATAATCTCACTGATGACATCTAGTGGCTATGCGATTTAAGTTACAGTATAGATGAACTTGACAAGTCACTTTTGTTATTGTTGGGTTTTTAATTATTTAGTTATGTTTAGTTATGTTTAATTTAGTTATGTTTAATTTTGCACCATGAACATTTTTTGTACTTGTTCACTTTGGGGCAATGCAAATTGATTTCAGTGGATACTAATACAGCAAATAAGGGTTAAGTATGTTAGAACAGCTTTATATGTACTTGTACACTGACATAGAGATATACCAATATGTTGACCGCAATGATAGTAATGATAATAATGATAATGTTTATTCATACTGTTATTAAGAACTATGTTTTCATGTTATCCATCATCTCTGGACTTAATGATGTAAATTCTAATGATGTAAATTCTAAGAAAGAATTAATTGAACTGCATGCCAGTATTGTTTTTCAGCCACACCTGGGCTCCATGCTATAGTAAATTGAATTCCACACAGCCAACCATAAAAAGTAGAGACATATCCTTAAACATTTGAACTTTGGAATATGGTGCATTCACAGTGGATTCTCTAAGGCTGCATTTGCACAGAAATACATTGCGGAAAGTGTTTTACAATACACTGTATACATGAGGCTCTAGACCAGGGTGTCCAACCTTGGCAATTTTAAGACTTGTGGACTTCAACTCCCAGACTTCCCCAGCCAACATGACATATACCTATATGATTCAATCATAAAGTGGTGGTCAACTAAAATTCTTCCCACAAATGATACAAAATGTGAGGTTCATATCTAGTTTTTCCTTGCTCCTGATTGCTGGCCTGAATTTATTTCACAACATGTTCAGTGGGGGCATCTGACTGCATTTTCTCTCTCTCTCTTTCCATTTCAGGTTGTACCCATTTAGCTTTGATGTTGCCAAATTGATGAAATGGGTGTCATGGCATCACAGCATATAAGGTTTGTCCTTTTTGTTTTTGTTTTGTTCATATGGAACTGTATGAACAGGACAAGAAGCAATGGGTGGAAACTAATCAAGGAGAGAAGCAACCTAGAACTAAGGAGATCTCAATTTCCTGACAGTTAGAACAATAAATCAGTGGAACAACCTGCCTCCAGAAGTTGTGAATGCTCCAACACTGGAAGTTTTTAAGAAGAGACTGTCTGAACTGGTATAGGGTTTCCTGCCTGAGCAGGGCATTGGACTAGAAGACCTCCAAGGTCCCTTCCAATTCTATTATTATTATTATTATTATTATTATTATTATTATTATTATTATTATTATTATTATTATTATTTCTATCACAACACACTTTTTATTACTTGCCATCTGTCTCATAGAAAAATACATTTTTGCATGTATCAGTTTAGGGTTAGAAAGACTGGAGAAGTTTGATCTCAATGAATCATAGCCACACAGAATAATACTGTAACTATGAAATAATAGCATATGTGGCTACTACAGTATATTCCTCAAATATATGTTGAGCAGCACTTTCATTCATACCTATCTCACAGTTGGGCATTCCTGATTCAAACAACTTTGTTTCTACATCAACAGATAATTCATGCATACTGAACTAACTGCATGTCAGCAGCATTTTGATCAGCTAGCCAAGAGTCTTAACATATAAGTGTGCATAATATTGTAGCCCTTTAGTGCAAACATTGTCACCATCCAAACCCAGTATGATCAGTGGTGAAAAGTTTTGGCAATCAGAATCAAATGTCTATGAGAAAGAAACCATAAATAACTTGCAGTCAACAAAAAGAGACAACTATATTACAGCACTTAAATGTTTTTATTGTCCCTCTTGAGTAAAGCCTACTCTGAGAGTTCAACAGTTTATAGCTATTGACAAAGAATGATGAAATACAGTTATGGTTTTTTTTGGTATTTTCCTACTGATATTATTCTAGAGAGATACAAGAGATGTAGTACGATATCTTTGTCCTGCCAATGGGAAAAGAGGACGTGTTTGATCATGTGCTTGACACCTTTACATTTGAAATGAAAAGAAGTATGAATAAAAACACTGTGCAAAGCCTTAAAACTTCGTAAATTAAGTTGAATAATACAGATTCATTGGGAAATTGGCCCATAACAGTTTCTTAAATGATTCTTATATTCTGACCAAATAAGTGATATCCATTTTCTAAGAAAACTGACACTCTCCAAATCTTTGGATGCCGCCCCAGGTTTTTATTTATTTAAAAAAACTTATATGGATGTCCAATTCACTCTCAGTGACTCTGGCTGGCTTACAAGGATAAAAACCCAACATAAAAACAAAAAAGTAATAATCCCCTACAGCCTAGCGACAACAATCAGATGAGCCATTTGAGGGGTTCCATCCCACTCTGGGATCCCCAGGCCTGTTGGCAAAATGAGATCTTCAGCGCCTTGCAAAAGAGTGTTAAAATGGGGGCCAATATTATCTCTGTGGGGATGACATTCCACAGATTCCACCAGGGAGAAGGTGGACCTTTTTGGGAGAGGAGACCTGTAGAATTCCCTGCCTCCCCATCCTGATGGGATAGGCAGATGTGACCAGGAAAGGATGGTCCTTTAAATAACCTGGTCCCAAACTATGTAGGGCTTTGAAAATGACAACCAGCACCTTGAATTGGACCTGGAAGCAAACTGACAACCAATGCAGCTTCTGCAGGAGAGATGACATATGTGCACATCAAGACTTGTACAAAATCATGCAGGCTGCTGCATTTTGAACTAATTGAAGCTTCTGGGTACTTTTCAAGGGCAGCCCTATGTAGAGCATGTTGCAATAGTCAAGACATGAGGTGACTAGGGATTGGATGACTGTGAGCAGGGATTAACTGGCACACAACCTAAAGTTGCACAAAGACTCTCCTGGCCATGACTGCCACCTCTTCCTTGAGTCATGAGTCCAGGAGAACTCCCAGATTACACACCGGTTTCACGACAGTTGCCATTCTTCTGTAGTTAAATACATAGGAAATAACAGTATTAACTGTGATAATTTAATTTAAATTTAATTTTTATCCTGTCCCTTTCACCTTTTTGAATATAGCCCGAGTATCATCCAAAGGTAAATGGATTTTAACCTAAAAAAAAAAATATACAAATAGATATTGTGAAAAGGACTGAGGTCAGTGAGACATAGAAGATGGTGATGGTTTAAAATTTTAAAAATCCTTAAATGCATCAATTTTTCCTTAAAGACATCCATTTTCAAATCAATTTCTTACTTCTGTGTTGCTATTTCAAGTTCAGGACAGATGACAAATTAACTATTTTACTAGGTTAAAAAGTCAACAGGTTACTGGTTGTAAGGAGCTGCATGTTCCTTAACATGTACTTCTGACCATTATCTTTCAGCTGATAGCTGAAATGAGGAAGGATTAAGTCACAGATTGTGTGCAGGCTAAAATTAATAGTTACATATACTCTTAACACTTTTTCTTGGAATTTGGTGATAGGACAGTCATATGTTAAGCATTCCAGTTAAATTAATGGAAGCATGAAAATTTATTCCAATTATATAAAGACATATTTACTAGGTGGTTTTGTTGACAAGCATGTTACATAAGCTTTGAATGCTTTGGGCCTTCAGCCCCCTATTGTTGCAATTGGCTTCTACAAAGTGCATAGAGTTCAGAAATGACCTCAACATTGCATGGAAAAATGTATCATCTAAACCATTCTGCAATTTTGTTTTTGGTATCATTATTCAAAGACGCAGCCAAGCTTATGACACAAGCTTCTCAACTGGTCCAGTAGAGGAGTGAAGCCTTCCTTTGAGTAACAGGTGGTTCCTTTCTTGAGCAGAGTACGGATCAATGTTTTCTTCCTCTATATTTTCTGTCAAAGATTGCTCTTCAGACAGACTGGTTTCTGAGGTAGGAATGATAATGATGCGCGGAAGACTTTCCAAGGAATCCTGGCTATTATTTATTTGGTCTTCATGGATTTCTGCTTGAGAAGTGTCCATACTCTTCTCTCTGCTGCTAGCATTCAAGTCAAATGCTCTCAAGGAGCTGCTTAAGAGTAGCAGTTCTGGAGCATTTAATTTAAAGGCTCTCTTGAGGGGTTCTTCTGGAGATACTGAAAGCTGTGGAAAAACAGTGGAAATTAAAAATATTAGTTTTCTCCACCAAAAGTGGGAGAGTTGTTCTCACATTGATAATAAGTCTAGTAGGTGTTTCCAAAAAGAGCAGGAGTTTCTAAATCAAGGAACAGATTGTTCTTCTTTCCAAAGAAACCAAAATCCCCTCCCTTTTATGTTAAAAAAAGCATAAAACATAATCTTGTTTCTGTAAACTGTAAATCTGTATAGATTATTCATTTGGAGGCAAAGTATTCCCTGGAATTCTATGCTTTAACTTTAGTTTGATTTCTAGTAAGTATTACTAATCAGAGCACCAAGAGACTCGCTTCCAATTTATATTGTTGCAAGAGGACAAGAACAAGAACAGTATTTCTTTTAGAAAATTGGCCATTTCATGTATCAATTGCTTTCAATGAATGCATATAATGGCTGTAACAGGCTCTGAACTACTCCTCTAAGAATTTATGGGGACATCAGTTGAATGTAACTGTACAATATCCGCTGATAATGAAGTATTTTTCGAACAAGGTCTACAGTGTATGTTTGCGCACGCCAGCTGTAATATCACTGATTGATGTTTCAGGAAACGTTCTATAGCCAACTGCTCAGTATTCAGCAGAGGATACTTTCTGTATTCATTAGTTTCATAAAGCAATTGCCAAAGACTTCTGTGAGAAAGAGGACTTTCTTTTTTCATGTTCCTCCTCAAAAACTAAAAGGAAAGTTCTACCATTTTGTTTTGATTCCTGGTATGAAATTTGAAGCCGAAGGATGTAACTATTGAGGTTATGAAGTGAAGAAGTGAAAAGGAGAACTGGAGAGGAAATAATTCTTGGAGTTTGCACTATATCCTCAGTTTAGGCAAGTTGTTTTGCCCAAAATGCAAGTTGTTTTGCCCAAAAGGCAAGTTGTTTTGCCACTAAAATGAATAAAAACTAAATTCAAATATAAAAGGGTATACTGGCAGATCTTCTATTATAGTCATCATTTCATTTTTCAGTTATGTGTAGTTAGCCTGTTTTAGGTAACTTGCTTCATAAATTGTAATATTTTAGATTTATATTTGCATAGTTAATTAACATATTATAATAGCTTAAGTTATATTTTTGTTATTAGGTAACATATGTAATACTTTTATTATAGATGCTACTCATTATGTTAGTATTTTATCTTGGCGTTTGATTTTACATTCTTGTTAGGGATAGGGTTGTGATAGGTGGATGGATTCCCCTTTAGGCTTGTCCCACAAAAGATTTGTTAGTAAAAGTTAAGAGAATATAAGAAAATATTGCTTTAACCTTTTCTTCAATTGGTGCATTGCAGCTCAGGATATTTGTAGGCAATTCACTTTTTCCTTCTGTGTTTGTTGAAAAAGTGTTACTTTCAGGTAATTGCAATTTTATATGGACTGTCTCCACAGGATCAAGCTCTACGTCATTCCAAGTCTAGGAAAGAAAAGAACAGAGAAAAGAAAATATTGGATGAACATATTTGTTATGATGAACTATAATTTTTTTCTTCTATATAAATATTTAGCATAACTTAGTCATTTCTGAGATAGTCCTGATCTGAATTAATAAAAGTGTTGTCTTCATTTTCTATGGAAGGTTGGTAGGTTCATCAATAGGTAATGATATGTTAATGATCTGTTATAGGCCCATCCCCAAGAGATTTGCCATTGGTCACATTAAAATTCCTCTTAAAAATGTATTGTAAGAGCAAGACAGAGAAAGTGAAAGAAAGCTATGTTTTTCTTGGATGATGGATTAAGTGGGAAAAAAAACTGGTTATTTGAATTAAAAGGAATGACAAGAGAATAAAATAATATATTGGGACAAGACAAAGCTAGCATTGTTCAGTTACACAGAGATATCCCAACACTGGGGCTTATGTTTCACAGACAGTTTGGGGTGATTGAAAAGAAGAACCTGTTTCCATTAGAAGATATAAAGACAGATAATAGATGAGACAGACAGACAGACAGACAGACAGACAGAGATATGGATGATAGAAATCGGTGCATCAGCCTCTTCTCGATGAGACAAACTTAACTTTTTCTGTAGCAGAAATGGAAGAAATGTCATTGCTTTTGTTCTTGGAAATAAAAGAGACACGACTAGACATAGAAGACCTGAAGGAAGAATTTGCAAGACTTGTGGAAAGTTCACTTGCAGATATTCGTATGAGAAATCTCAAACAAGGAATAGCTTTTCGAATGGTTTTCCTGAAATGCAGAAAATAAACAAAGAAACAAGATTCTAAAATGAAACAGCATATAACTGAGTGAATGGTCACATCCACAGATACCTAGTTCATGTTCACTTAATCTTATTTTGTGAGGATTGGCCTAGATGCATGGCAAGGTCTCAAAACATATTAATTATCATTTTTCTCATGTCTGTCAATTTATTTATTATTAAGTCTATATGCCTGTTAAATTATATGCCTGTTAAATTAATAAATTAAATTAGCTAAATGCATGATTCTATTTAACGATTGTAGCTACAATATAATGGCCATCAAGAAACAAATGTTCATCTGGGACATTTTCTTAACTAACAAAACTGTTTGTTTATAAACAAATAAGAATTGATTTAATTTTTACTAGCCAAATTGCAGCAAATTTATTTTCTTCCTTCAGATCCAAGCTAGACAGCTGGCTTGGTAGTACAATTTGAAATTTAGTATTTTAATACTACCTTATTCTTCAGATCATGTAAAATCTTATTCCTAGTATTTAATCATATAAAGTTAGTTCTTCATCTATCGCTGATTTAATATCTTGCTTTCAATTTTTGTCATTTATTTCAATAAATTGAAATAGAAAATCGAGCTTTGGATGAGATACACATTGTGGATACTTGTACTTCAAAGGAATATTTGATGTTAAATTCTGAAATGTCCTTTTTCATTATAATTAAATTATTCATTACATAATGACTAACTATAATGTTTAAAGTTTTTAAAGGTAAAAGTATAGACCAGGATAACAGGATATACATTCTTGTCTATTCTATGTTAAGCTTTCACAATTTTAATTATGGTTCTGGAGATAAATTTGTTGCAAACATAATGAGCTTGATAGCTGTCAGTAACCTTAACAGATCTAAAGTTGAAATGAATCCTTTTGTCACGCTTAATAAAAATCTGTCTAGATTTTAAAAATCAAAATCAAAGTGTATAAAGAAGTCTTAAGATTTCTTTGAACACATACAGACAACGATGTGCCTTTCTATAAAATGGTACAGTTCTTTTTCAGTGTTCAAACATAATCAGCATATAGCAATGAGCTTGGGACTCAAAAGCTGTCAGCTGATATTAGCAGATGCTTTTAATCTTTCTTTTTAATGTCTGTATAATTCTGCATCATGTGTTCAGTTCTTGACACTTAGAGAAGCAGAACCAGTCAAAACAACTGAAAGATGAATGTGTATGGATTGTCATGAAATTCTGTTCACTGAGCGCAAAGAAAACTTTGGTAAGTAGGCAAAAACTTTCTGGAACAACGATTAGGCATGAAATAAAAATAGTACATTGCTATGTTTTTCAAAAAAGTGTGCAAGGTAAATCTATTTTGCTATCCATATTAATCTTACAGATTAAGGAATTATATAAATAATTATTATCTGTAAATATATGTATTTATCTAACAATAATTACTACCCACTTCAGTCCAGACAGATTCTTAGTAGTGAACACCCTCAGAAATTAAATAATCAGTAAAGGCAATTAAAAACATGATATTCCTAATTGCTATAATATCAATTATGACCATTTTACTTAGTGGAATGCAAGAACAACTGGGGCTAAACTGACTTTTGGGGAATACGTGTTTCAAAAAATGAGATCCAAGAAGTTCTTTTACTGCGTCGTACTTCTTGCCATTAATAATGCTTCCCCTAGTTATGGCAAACAGTAGGCCAATTAATGTCTATCATTGGTGCCAAAACATCTGGAGTGCATCAGTTTGGAAAAATATGGCCTTGTCCTAATAAAGAGAAGGACAAAGTTGAAGTGGAATCCTTTTGATTCCATAGTCCATTTGGTAGATTTTGACAGCAGTATAGAAACTGCCATAGCCTTCTTCCATGATGTTTTTCTAACTTTCAGTATTATTTTACAACTCTGATATTTAGCCCCCACATTCAAATATTTGCTGGTCCGTCCTGTTTTAGCTTATAAATTCAGACAAGCTCAGCCTTGCGCTACTGTCTTTTCATAAGGAACTTTCACATTTTAAACTCATTTTTCTTTTAAATACAGACAGAAGAGATATTGTTACTAGTTAAATTGCTAAGAATATAGGAATCCAGGCAGAAATGAAGTGATTTAAATAAAGATGTCCTACTATTCAACAATGGATTAATTTCTCTTCAAACATATCAGAGTATAAAAGTAGTATTTTAAGAGTGAATTTACAATACCTGTAACTTGGGTGAATAATAGCATAAATTATAGGATTGTGAATTGCTGAAGCTTTGGCAATAACAGCAGGCACAGATTTAGAATACGGAGTTAAGACCCTGGCATAACTAGAAATAAGAAAAAAAACTTAGATTAATCACTAGACCTTTAACTAAGCACATGGTTGAATATTTGATGATCTGCTGCAGTGATTTCACATATGTCAATGTCTTGAATGACTTTTTCTGAATTTAGTTTTGGGAGTTTTGAGGGAGAAAAAATTGGAAATATGAAATTATAATCTATATGAAGGGCACATGGGAGATACTGACACTGAAAAACTTTCCATGACATGTGTGTCCCTTATATGCTTTTAAATATTTTAAAAATAGAAGGTTCCATACCATAAATATTTGACATGTTTTCACAAAACTGTTTTTCAAACAATTCAAAAATATAAAGAGAGGGAAGGAAGAGGAAGTTCTTGGGGGGAAAAAAAGCAAGTAATAAGATAAACCATGAATTATTCCTTTCAACTATGATGCATCATTTTTTCAAAAAAGAATATTTCAGGGGGGAAAATATTTATTATAGTTACCGACAAAGGAGAATATTGTAGCCCAGGGCTGAAATGAGATGTCCTTGGTACTCTCCGAGCTTGGTTGTTTTCTTGCAGATATTTCATCACCAAACTAAGTAATATCATATGTGTACTGATGGGGTTACTTACTTTGTGTAATGAAATGTCTGCAAGAAAACAATCAAGCTCAAAGGACCCCTTATTATAATTAATGCTTCACTCACTCGAAGAGTTTAGTGAACAAATGGACAGGATTACTTTCTCCTTTTATCCTCTTCTTCTACTCTTGACTGAGATGATAACTTGCCACTTACCCAGCCCATGCAATCAGGGTGACACAAGCGTACGGAGACCAGGATACAACATAAACCACAATGGCTACGAAGGCAACTTTTGCCAGTTTCCATTCACTCTTTATGCTCTGTGAGCTTGACTGTTTTCGTTTAGAACTGGATCCTAATTTCTGAACATTCCTGTAAAAGAATGATAAAACAACAGGCCTTTAATTAAGAATTCATTCTGCCGTGCTGGGGATCAATTTTTTTTTTTTTTTGGTTGCTGGGCAGACTGTATTTAGATATTCAGAAGTGATGCCAGAATGTCTTGAGAATAAGAAAAATGATGACAAATGTAGCTTTGTCACCCATTATTTACAATACTGGTTATAAGCTCATAGGGATTTGAAAGGCATTGGGTGCTCCTTCATGGCTTCATGAAATAATGTGCTGGCTTGGATGAAGCCTAACAATAATTGGTTTCTTAACATTGCTTTTATAATTTGTACTGAGTTTTATTTAAATAGTACCTGTAATAACAATTGAATACAAAGATTATATATTTTAATCTATTCAAAAGGCATTATAGAAAGTTTAGAAAACTAAACTGTAAAATTAAAAAATAAATAAAGAAGCACTGAGAAAGAAAATAAATAAAATACTAAAAAAAAGGCAGCTGTGTCATGATTCAATACAATAAGCATTTCTGTACTTATCTAATGCAAGGGTCCCCAACCCCCAACTCATGGACCAGCACCAGTCTGTGACATGCCAGCCATAGGGCCACACAAACAAGCAAAGCCCCATCCGCGGGATACAGGCAGCACATGAAACCACGCCCTCTACGGTCCGCGGAAAAACCTCTCTTCACAGAACTGGTCCCTGGTGCCCAAAATGTGGGGGCTGCTGATCTTATGTACCAAAACTAATAAAACTCGTATTTGTACAAAGCATACATTCAGTATTTAAATAACAAATTAAGGTGAGACAAGCTAAGAATCACAGGCTGATCTTTCATCTCTAAGCTTTCACCTGACAGATTTTGTTTGACCAGCTTTTAGAGTCTGGATTGTTTTCTCCATTTAGAATTTAATTTTATTTCCTAAGTTCCTATGGTAGAGACTTTCTCATTCACTTACTTGTGGCTCCTGTGTGATAGGATATAATAGGATATTGTCTTAACTAATAATGGAGGAATATTTATTTGGTAAGAATATAAATCTCTTTCCAGTTCTTAATGCACCATTACAGCTTATAATCAATGGGAACGTACTTGAGTTCCTAATAATTATATTTTTTCAGTTATACACTTACCTGCCTGTACTTCTTATGGTGAGGAACATGAATAAATAGCAATGGAAGATTATTATAAGAGGAATGAAGAACACACACCAACATAGCAACATGGTGTAACTTCTGTTTGCTGGAGAATAGCTTACATAGTCCCATGTACAGGATATCATCAAACCTTCTGGGATATAGGAACCTAAGTATTAATTAATTTTTTTATTATATAGTGCATAAAATAAGTAACAACAGATGTAAGAATTTGTTATTTAAGAAGGAAGGAGCAAAACTGTTCAGTAGATATAGTTATCTTAATCTTACCTTGAAATCTTAGTCCCTAAATATGAAATAATTTATTGCAGTATGACGTTTCACATTACAGAATGCCTTTTAATTTCATTGGCTACAATCCCCATCAATTTCAGTGAGTATGTAGGAACAGGTTTGGGAATGGCTTTACTGCAAAGTAAGAAATAAGAACTTATAAATTAAAGAACTTATTCAAAAGGTTAGTTTGCAGTAAAGACATCTCCAAACTTATTCCTACAGATACTTTGGACTACAACATTCAGAAACATTCATACTGTAGATGAGATTCAAGTCCTAGACTCATGTTTCTATAAGAAACATGTGTTGATTTTTCCATTTGAATAAAGATGTTTCTTTTAGAAATATGGGTCTAGGTCCTGAACCTCATTTAAGAGATGCTAGTTTTTAGACAAAAAATTAAGCTGTGTCTCAAAGTTGCTTCAGACGTTAGTCCAGAATCATTAGAAATAGAAAAATATTTGCAGAAAACTACACAGAGATCTAACTACAGGATTTATTTTACTTCACTTCAGATTCTTCTATGTTCAAAATGGTTTAAGTCTTTTAAAAATATAGGAGAGGTATGTATATTCACTAAGTAGATGATCTACATAGAATGCATTGGCTAAATTAAGAATAATTTTATTTCATTTCTAATGCTTCTATGTTCGTAAATGTTTAAACTTAAAAAAAATACAAACAGCATTTTTACTCAACAGAGCTTTTGATCACCAGCCAGTTGATCCAACTGATCCTTCAGCTGTGCAATTCCACTCCCAGTGGCTTTAGTTTATACCTTTACTTTCATATATGTATGGAAAATATTTTGCCTAATTTAAACTGGCTTTGAGGGTTTTTTTTAAATGAGGTTTTATTTGCGGACTATTTTTATATTACTGAAATCTGTAACATCTGGACAGAATTAGTGCAGTACAGTTTTAATTGTAAGGCTGATTGTTAACATAACACTGCATCTGCAGACCTTCTGCTAAGTACACCAGAGCTAATGTGTGATGCTTAACCAATTGCTTCAGGTTATAATGGAGAGAAAAGTATATCTTCCTTAACTACTGTTTATAGAAAACAGGGATATTGCAGTAAATCCCTTAACTTAACCCAGAACCAGATGTTTTCATACTGAAAAAAAAAAGATAGATTTAAAAGGCTCTTGATAAATTCGGCATCTGCTAATTAGAGATTTGCTTAGAATTAATCTTGAGTCATTAAATCCCTTGGTATTAATTCTTCCCTAGTCAGTTTTTAATAATATTACTAGATATTAATTAGTGAATAAAGTATATGGTTCTGAGTACTCGCAAAATATGTTCTCTCCACCAAGATGAGAGGGTAGGAGAATGCAAGATGAGAGGGTAGGAGAATGCAATATTAATTGGACAATATTGTCCCAACAGGGACAATAATTTTCTAACATATCCAAAGCTAGATGAATGGACAACACAGCTGCTAAAAATGATATATCTGGATCTTTCATAGTCACTTTTATTACCACACTAAAATTATTTGAGCTGCTTTTAGCACACATATTAAGAGAAATATATTAAAAGAAAGAAAGAAAGGAAAAGAAAGGAAGGAAAGAAGGAAGGAAGGAAGGAAGGAAGGAAGGAAGGAAGGAAGGAAGGAAGGAAGGAAGGAAGGAAGGAAGGAAGGAAACTGATAACATACTCCACCCGAATAATGGACAAACACTCCAAGCCAGTGAGTAGAGCCAGACAAACATAATGATTATACATGAACGTTTCTTTGAACTTCTTTTTAATGACTGGAGAGGCTTTGTAATCACACAGTAGCGATCCACCGAAATAGCCAACAAGGTCATCATTGAGGTTATTCCAAACAGTGCTCCACAAAAAGCATAAAAGTTACAACCTGGAGCAAACAAAAAGACAAAATGCTTAGTTCGCAGTGGGAAAGGAGGAGAGTGGGAAAATCAAGAAAAAGTCATCCACAAATATTTCTCATAGTTCAAATGATAAGGATAGCATACTTCTTAGAACTATACCATGTAATCTTTCTTTTGCATTTTTTTTAGTTTATATTTCCTGCATTTCTATTTCTTTCATGAAGTCACACAGATTGCTAATTCATTCTGTAGTTTGTCTGATTTTGATTTAATAGATTTGCATAAATATACCTACTAAGACCTATTAAACATGGTGATTGGCAAATACAAGCTCCTATGAGGCTTTTAGTCTCCTTTTTATAATCCTTAGAGGCCATGACTGCTGAAAAAATGGCCATACTGTATCTTGCTATTTTAAAACTGAGAGTGTATGAACTGTAAGCCTAAAGTAGGCATAGCATAATTAAAAAAAGAAAAACTTCCAAATACGAATTCTTGTTGATATGTATACTATTGCCTTACCAATTTTGCAACCTCCTTAAGTCCAAATATTTTAAGTGTATCCATGAACTAAAGTCATTTGTACTTTATTCGGTAAGCAAACCATAATTTAGCATAATTACGAACCTCATCACAATATTGAAAAAAGTGACTTATGACCATTTTTCACACTTATGACCATTGCCGCAACTCCATGGTCAGGTGATTAAAATTCAAACACTTGGCAACTGATTCATATTTATAATGGTTGCAGTGTCCCGGGGTCATAACCTTTTATAACCTTCTGACAAGCAAAGTCCAGATTCACTTAACAACTATGTTAGTAACTTAATAACTGCAGTGATTCACTTAACAACTGTAGCAAGAAAGGTTGTAAAATGGGGCAAAATTTATTTAACAAATGTCTCACTTAGCAACATAAATTTTGGGCTCAATTATGGTCATAAGCCGAGGACTACCTGTACAAAAATTAGAGTGAATTGGTTTGTTAAGAGTGCTGCATTTGAAAGGATTCTGTTTGAAAGTATAGAAATGACCATGGACAAAATTTAGTAACTTTGGGTTTTGCTGTTGAAAAGGTCACTGAGAAATGTATGAATTTTTATTATGGAAGTACTGATTTAGAAAACTGTATTATATAATGCATAGGCCTGAATTATGGATCACCCTGGAAAGACGACTTGCATCAGGAGATCACAATGAAGGAGTGAAGCCAGATGTCAGGACTTAAAACATCTCAAAGGACAAAGGAACACACCAGAGTTCAGAAAGATTGTATAGCTCAACTGAAACATATACTTTTATGCTCCAAAAAAGCCAAGGACTTGAGAATATGACACTCTTGGAACTGGTAATTCAATGGGTCCCACATTTCAACTATATATAACACTCAAGACTAAGAGTTGAGCTATATTATGGTCTCTTTGATTTTAGGATAGTAGTTTGTATGATTTCATACACTGTGTAAATTAGTCAAGGATGTTAAGTTCAACAAACATATGCTATAGGCTGATCATGATATATAAACTTAGCCTATTATTTTAAGACTATGCAGCTCTTAAGATATGAAGACCTGTAGCTCAAGATGCTGGTTTTTACCTATAAAGTTCTATATGGCTTATAGTTTGTATATTTATAACCAAACAGATTCTGTTAAACCAATTCAGACAAATTTATCCCCTCAAGGATAATTTTGATGGAACTGGAAAATTTAAAACTATTGGGAAAGCACCTGTGTCTCCAAGTACCCACTCCTTGTGCATACTGTTGAAAAAGCAGACTGGAGCTTGAGTTGCAGACATCAGAAAGTCACTTGCAGCTAAATTCATAATGAAATAATTTGCAGGTGTCCTCAGCCTCTTGTTGCTTCATCATTATCATCATCAGTCATGTAAAGGAGAAGGAAGTACTTGGTTAGTTTCTGTTGTAGTTTACAAACTACCATTCATCAGATATATTACAGAATAATAATATATATTATTTACAGAATAAAACTGCAATATGCCTTTCAAAATGAAAGCTAAAAGGAAGAAAACAATAATAGACCAGTTTGTTTGCAAGTAACGGGATAGTAGTTTACGATATTTGGGCTGAAATATGTCTTCCAGTATCTTAGATAGTGGAGAAGATCTTCTGGATTATGTTCCTTCCATAAACTAGGTCTGTATATATACTGCACTGGGGCAGATGAGAATAATTTTTAAGTAATCAGATAACAATGTTTAAAATGAAAATTAGAAAATTGTTTGTAGTGTACCTTTTACTGACTAAGGAATGTTGTTAAGTCCTAAATAAAACAGTTCAGGTGTTGATAATAATACACTACGTTTCTGTACCTAGAAAACTGGAAAAATTACTTGACAAAAGTGAAACATGTGAATAGTAGCATTTAACATTTAAAATCTAGTACCTTCTGTTATTGGCATCGTTATTAGGATTATATTACTTTGTTGTTTGTATGTACACTGAGACCTTATGCACCAAAGACAAATTCCTTTTGTGTCCAATCACACTTGGCCAATAAAGAATTCTATTCTATTCTATTCTATTCTATTCTATTCTATTCTATTCTATTCTATTCTATTCTATTCCATTCCATTCCATTCCACTCCACTCCACTCCACTCCACTCCACTCCACTCTACTCTACTCTACTCTACTCTACTCTACTCTACTCTACTCTATTCTATTCTCATCCATCCCATTACATTGCTTCAGTGGTTCATAAGCAAAACTTATTAGTTTGGCAAAAAATATATTTTGGTTGCAGTTATTGCAACCAAGTACAGTGGATGTATTTGTCAGCCAAGTTCTGGGCATGCAAACTCACTCAACTACTAATTAAGCTTGCATTTTCTGATTTCATTTCTGTATGGAATAGATGAAGTATATTAATTATTGAAATCTACAGATTTCAAATTTTTCAATGCAGTTTGTTAATAAGGCATGTTTGTTAAAAATAGAGAAATTTAGAAAATGTGTAATATTAGAAACTGTTTATACAAAATGCAAATTTGCAAACAAAACTAAATATGCTTGGAGATGGACAGTGTAGAATTACGTGTATTGTTAGCAGTAATATTTTTTAAAATACAAAGTCCAACTTGAAAGATCTGCAAAAAGAAGAAGCAGGGGGGAAAATGAAATTGATATTCACCATCTGTCGTGAGGAACAAAATGAGGAATTTCACTGTTCTTAATCAAAAAGTTTCAGGCCCAAATATGAGATGGCCATATAGATAGTCCTCAATTTATGACCACAATATCCGACCAGGATTTTCATTGCTTAGCAAGGAGTTAAGAGAGTCCCTCCCAATTTTACGACTTTTGTGGCCATGGTTATTAAGCAAATCACCACTTTTAAGTGAATTACTTGCTGGGAAGGTCACAAATGTCAATCACATGATCCCAGAACACTGTGGTATGTGGTAAATACACGCTGCTTGCAAAGTGCCCAAATTTGATTACAACCCGTGGGGATGCTGCATCTATCATAAATGTGAGTCATAAGTCACTTTTTTCAAGTCCTTTATAATTTCAAACAGTCGCTAACTAAATGGTTGTACAGTTAAGAGCAACAAACAGATCTGCCTAACTTAATCTCACCCAGTCTGCTGTTATATGGGAGCAGTATAAAAAAGAGGACAGGAGAGCTATTGGATGAACAGACCACTAATTATGAATATCTCCCTCTTGCTTCATTCCTGTCCACAGCTTGATAAAACTATACCTGTAAAATGCATAGAGGACAAGGAGATTTCCTATAATTCCAACACAACCAATGGCCAGGACACAAGAGCCTACAGTGTAAAGGACGTGATCAGGAGCATCCACTTTTGTTGGGCGACCACTTGCCGTAGTGTGGTTCTGGAAGTAAAATAGCAAAACAACAAAGTATTATTAAAATTAACATAAAACATGTTTTATCCTGCAACTGTTTAGAGTATTGGAAACAAAGATGTGATTAAACTATGTATTACTGTATATTATACATACATATACACACATATATAGATATACATAAATGCATACAAACACCCCACACATTAATAGAAGAGTATATGCATTCCAATAGAAGACTCTGAGTCAACCAATGCTTTATTACCATGATCAGGCCCTGAGATATTTAATTAGCCAGATCTATTAGCAACCATGGTACAGTATCCTTTCACTAGGCACACAAGTGAGATTCTGAATTATTTTTCTTAACAAGGACAGATACTGTATCAGTAGTTAAGGAGCATCCCAAGTCCAAGCAATTATGGAATCTCCCAAATAGATGCTAAAGTTATAAGGATTGAAAAGAATAGGAGTAAAATGTTCTCTGGAAAAATCATCATTTTCATGTGGGTTTTTTTCTCCTAGCACAGGGATAGGCAACCTTGGCTCTTTTATGATTCGTGGACTTCAACTCCCAGAATTCCTGAGCCAGCATGGCTGGCTCAGGGATTCTGGGAGTTGAAGTCCATGAGTCATAAAAGATCCAAGGTTGCCTACCCCTGTCTAGCAGAATTCAACTGCTCAGCGATAAGATAGAAAGAAAATTTTCTTGAACAGGGAAACTTTGCCTTATTGTGGGGGTCAAGTGAGGCCAACGTGTTGTTTCTGGGGGACACCCTTGCATTGTTCAACACTAAATACCACTGCTGATCGACTAGTTGCAAATCTGCTGCTTGAGAGTTGGTCTATGTTCATCTCCGCAACCACCTTGCAGGAGGGCAGTTTCCAGTGGCACCAGCAAGATGGAATACACTCACTGCCCCACATAGTGATTATGAATTTGAATGTTGCTTTTCTGTAATTCTTTGGCCCATGAAGAGCAATATGAGGTTGGTTGTACATTATGGGAAGATGAGAAAGAGCTTCATAATTAATGTAGGAAATGGCTGCTTACGTGCTTCATGGGGCTTAAAGCTACTTTTTTTTTTAATAAAATTTTTATTGATTTTTATAATTAAATAGCAAATACCAATATGATGCATTTACATACACAAGCAGAAAAAAAAATAATCCAAGTCAATACATTATCGGAAATGCTCGGCAGTCCCCGCCTTGCCTCCACCCTCATTCACTTTCCTATCCTTCCTCCCTCTAAACCCACAACCTCTCCTCCTTCCTCCTTTCCTATTTTTTTTACCAAAATGTTGAACTCTATTTTTAAGGGGAGAAGCTGCTAATAGAAATTTTGAAGGACAAGAAGCTGGGAAGGAAAAGGTACTGCACCACATATATTCTCCATGGTCTCATCTTCTATCCCTTCTGGGAACCATCATAGAATTACACAATTTTTTACTTTCCCTTTTTAACACTTCTTACAAAGTGTAAAAATTGGCAGAACTAAGTCCTTTGCAACAACTGGTTCTTCCTCATACTGATAAAAACTGAGTAACCCTAACACAATAGTCAAGTAATAACTGAGATTAGACGGAGGACAGATATTTGGGAATTATTATTATCATTTAATTAAATAATTATTAAAAATATCCTATATTGCTTCATTTCTTGTAGAAAATTCCAGTGCAGTTTATCAAGAATGAATTCCCTGTGAAATAAAAATAAATATAAGATTAGCGGGTGATGAAGTGATCTTGGAAAGCTAAGCAAGTTGAAACTGGACTTGGGTAGGACACCACAAGGGAATACCAGGGCTGTAGATTAGCATCCAGGAAGGCAATGTCAAGCCACTTCCATATTGTTGCCAAGAAAATAACACAGCTGTGTCCATATGATCACAAGGATATGAGCTTGAATTTGAGGGAATTTTTATCTCTTTAATCAAAATGGAAGCATGGTGTAGTTCACAGGTACAGCCATTTCCAAAAGAATTGTAGCTGGTGTAGTTCACAGGTACAGCTCTATAAAGAATGGTCTCTGTGCCAGAAATTCCTAGACTACAGCAAATGAACTCTCTCAAAAGTCAAAGATGCCTACTGATATTGTTCCAGTTATAAATTATCTTTGTATTTTAGCCAAGAATACAAACAAAATGAATCATTAAACAAATCAAACCAGAGTTCCCACATGCTGCAAAAATTAGACTTTGGATGCATTTTATGTGAAAACCTTGCTCACTAGAGAAGAATATCATGCTATGAAAGCTGAAAGGAAAGAGAAAAAGAGGACATTTAGAAGAGGTGGATGGACTCAGTTACAGTGGTGACGGGTGCCATATTGAAAGACCTGAGCACCATGTTGGAGAGAGGAAAGAAAGAAAGAAAGAAAGAAAAATAAAGGAAGGAAGAAAGGAAGGAAGGAAGGAAGGAAGGAAGGCAGGCAGACTGTCTATCTACCAGTATCTATCTATCTATGATCAACCAGTAATCCATCCACCCATCCTAACAGTTAACAGCAACTTGATAGCATGTAATTAATCAATCAAAATGATCTTTTTACTGTCTGTAAAGATTGGTAAATATGCTACACTACTATTTTATAATGATTTTGTATAGAACAGTGGGGTGAACACTATCAGTATTCCATTGTAGAGGAGAAGCTTGGAATATAATGATATTTAAATGCTTCAATATATTACTAAGAATGTACACAGGGAAAATTACTCTTTCTCTGCTTGAGAAAAGTACTTCTGGAGAGCCAAAATTCAGAAAAAGGATATAAAGTTACCCAAGAAC
Source organism: Protobothrops mucrosquamatus (assembly GCF_001527695.2). Taxonomy (NCBI): domain Eukaryota; kingdom Metazoa; phylum Chordata; class Lepidosauria; order Squamata; family Viperidae; genus Protobothrops; species Protobothrops mucrosquamatus. The sequence goes on from NW_015386701.1 coordinate 219,762, forward strand.
AAAGGTCAGAAAAACATCTTACTACCTTAAAATATGTTACAATAGAAAGAAAAACAAAATCCATAAAAAAAACCCTGAACTGTTTGTGTAACTAGTTTGCTTAAAATGTGTTACTAAAACATCCTCAGTCAACCATCTGTTACTGTAGACTCCAAATGTCATTTGCCCATTAGAGAGTTTAATAATCTATTTGACATCTTGTGTAAGCTACAAATCCCATTCATTTTTTTCCTTCATGGAAAAATTAGAAATCTATTGAATGACATACTAAACTTGAATGTGGATTAGTATTTCAAAACTGGATAGAATTTTGTTTGGATTAAATTAAGACACTGTTTCGGTTTCACTGTTGAACTGGCATATTTAATGTTTCTATTTTTAAGTTAACCTCCTAGAGCAGTGGTTCTCAACCTTTTTAATGCCGCGACCCCAACCGGTCATAAGTCGAGGACTAAACCGGTCGTAAGTCGAGGACTAAACCGGTCGTAAGTCGAGGACTAAACCGGTCGTAAGTCGAGGACTACCCAACCGATCGTAAGTCAAGGACTTTCCCTGCCCGGGAGCGCTGCGCATGCGTGGTTCTGCCCCCTGCACCGGCCGAGGGGTAGCTGGCAAGCGGCAGAGACGGAGCAGGCCGACCACGAGCTGGTCCAGCCCAAGGGAGGTAAGGCACCCGCCAGAAAAGGGGAAAAAAATGGCGGACAAAAGAAATGGTGGACAAAAAAAATGGTGGACAGCCTTGCTTGGCGACCCCCATGAAATGGTCGATCGACCCCAAATGGGGTCCCGACCCACAGGTTGAGAACCACTGTCCTAGAGCTTAAGAAAAGTATGGCAAGAAAACAGTTTATGTAAGTTAAAGACTTTCAGTTGCATATGAATATATTGTCAAGAGAAACAGACAGATAAAGTAAGCTGCAATCTCTGCCTTGGTACAGAAAACATATAACTTCTATGTCCTAATAATACCATCTCTGCCACATAATATTACATTCAGCTTGGCAGTGAACAAACAGAACTGCTCAATTTATCTAACTAACATTATCTCATAATTCCTAGTACACTGACACACAAAGATAAATATTTTGAGTCACTCTTTAGATTTGGTTGACAGGAGTTCATGGCAGCTATAAGCATGGTTGACACCAAAGCATTATGGAACACAGAAGTGAATAGTATAACTACTGATACCAGCTGACAGACCTTATAGGTTGGGATGCTGGATTTCTTTTTCTTTAAACACACAGACATTTTCTACTTAGCTACTCAGGGAGCAGCAGACATAAAATTGTATTTTGATTTTGGCAACTAAAAAGTTGGAGCTTGCAACAAAATGTTGCATGGAACTTTCCAAACCATTTGGAGGTGGGTGTACAGTACATTATAGGGAAAAAGTGGCCCATTCCCCAGACTTGAATAGAACCAATTTATTCAAGAGTCTAGAATCTAGATGGCCTGTAGGAAAATCGGCTTAGTGTTGTTTAGATTAAGACAAACAGAATGGCTTCCCAAAAAATAGGACTGGAACACAAATAACTTTCCCTGAATCTTCAGTTCTATATAACCCATGAAATTGACTTAAAATGTAATACACAAACGATGGTAACAAAAAATCCCTCTTTCCACCTCTTATAACCTCTCCATATTAAGTGCTAAGGAATGGTTCTTAATCTGTTTTTGAAGATGTTGGTGGAGTGCAACAATAATATTTATGTACTGTTACTTATGTCCAAAACTCTAACTCTCTCCCTTTTATTCCACAGAGGCAGCTGAGACAGTTTGTTCCTAGCCTACTTGCTATCTGTGCAATCAAAGCTACCTGCTACACTTTCTTTGTAACCAAGATGCTATTATTCAGCATCACACGGGACAAATGTTCCCATCCTCATCAATCTTTGATGTATTGAACACCAGGATCAACTACCGTAAGCCTCTTCGCTTGGAAACTGTTGGGGGGGGTCTCACCATTCCTTCCCTCTGCAGACTGTCCTCTGTTGCTCTTTGTCTGAGCAACATATCATATCGCTTTCTCCAGACCGGATCCTGTGTTTTATCTATAGGTTTCAGCTGTAATAAGACATGACCGAAAGAGGGCCAAAGGAAGATGAACCAGCAGAATTCTTCATCAAAGGAGTGGTGTGGGAGGACAGGAGAAGAATATTCTTCTCTTTGGGACTGCAGATCCAGGTGTGTGTGCGTGTGCGTGAGAGAGAGAGAGAGAGAGAGAGAGAGAGAGAGAGAGAGAGAGAGAGAGAGAGAGAGAGAGAGAGATCTGAAGCTGAGCAATTTCATTTTTGTTAGTTAAGTCTAGTTTCTTGCTTTGCTTCTTTGCTTGGCTCCCGAAAGCTCCCACACTAAGTGGGCAGGTGAAAGCCATATTTTTCAAACCAGCAGGGGCACAAAATGAGGCTCACCTAGATCCTTGAAAAGGAGGCCGAGAAGAAGACGGGGAAATTCCTTTCCTTTCTCTACTCCACGTCTGTGTCCAACCCTTGAACAAACTCAAGATAATTTCTTTTTTTGATTACATCTTTGGGTCCCTGTGAGGCGAGGGTAGAATACTTACCCAAGTCATTTCTCTAGCTCTGATTCCAAACTGACAGAGGTGATTCTATCCAATTTGACATTAGATGAAAGCATAACTTGTTCATTTAATTCTTCCCTTATATATCCTGAGTCAAATCTGATAAAATGGACTGCTCTGTCTTTGCTTTGTCCCCCTAAATGTATTTATTTTAAAATCCTGTTATTCTTTAAAAAGCAATAGCAGCTTTAAAAATGAACCAATTTGTGTTTTTTACCCTTACAGAATATTTAGAGTAAAACATTCAGTTTGCAACAATCTGAACACAAGATTCAGTGGCTGGCAACAACAGCACATGCAGCTTAAAAACTAAATCTGTGTCCTAATGTAGAGCTTAATGTTCAATGATGGGGGTGGAGGGCAGGAGGGAGCAGATTGGGGAGTGATTATGCCCAAATACATCTCTAAACATCCAGCTCTAAGCTAAATACTACGTATAATCTCTCAGCCCGTGTATAATGAATTAAGAAAGTAGTACTGGATGAAAAAGACAGCAACAGAGAGGAGGGAAAGGCCCATAATGAGAGAATGATCTTCCATACCTTCGGCAAGGTCTGAAGGAGACGTTCTCCTGTTTCTTGGAATATCCAGTGATGCAAAAGTATTTGGGACACATGACTGCTTTCCCTGCATGGCAGAATTCCAAGCACGAGATTCTCTTCCGTAACTGATTCAGTTAACGTCCTTGCTTTTTTAGTCCACCATCTGGTCTCAAGAGAGCATTTTTTGAGGCATACGGTAAACAGCCTGAGTTTTATTTCAGCTGACTGGACTGTTTAATTTATTTTAATCTGCTGCACTGATTTATCAAGTCTATTAATGAACTGCACTAAGTACTTTTTTTCATTTCAACAAATCGGCTTTAATTATTTTATGGGTGTTTTTGTGCTTTGTGTTGCTAGAGCCATTTGTCATTCTTTCTGCATTTGATGGTAACTACTAGATGACACATACCTCCATGGACTTCTCCCTTTGCCTAATTCGAGCATTGCCTGTTGCACAGGACAATATAGAAAAGGAGGACTTACCCAAAAAGCAAAGTAATTCCACAAATCACTCAATCATGGTTTATTAAATAAGTTAACATTGTATTGCAGTAACCTACACAGCATGGTTTATGAGTGACAGAGCTAGCTTCTCATAAAATATTGTTCAGAAGCCATCGCAATAAGAAAAAGAATAATCACAAAGAACCAACTCATATTTTCACTTCATGAGTACACGAATCCCATCATTAGTATGAAATGAATCCATAAACCCCACAAAAATCTGGAATTGTCTTCCGCATCCTGGTGTCTAGAAGATATATTAAGGCTGAGTTCTCAGCCAGGATCTGGAAGATTAGTGAAAATTATCCTACGTGTGGCACAACTTTGTTTATATCAGAAATAGATCAAGAATACTGTTATCAGGGGAAATAGAAAGATTACACCAATTCTATTCTGTAAATAACTGGTGAGAACTGAACAAGTCTTGGTTGATCAAATCTTCAGTCTACTGAGGACTGATTTAGATGAAGTAGAGATAAAGAGAAAGTGATGGAGAGACCAATTTTAGCTATTTTGTTGAACAGGCACAAAAATAAGGTTGATGCTGAACGATAGTTTTTCTACATCGGGGTGGAAACTTTCCTACTTTTTCAAGCTTAGTTTGCAGTGAGTTACCATATTGGCTGGTTGGCTGTGGCTGGCTAAAGAAATCCTGAATTCTTCTATCCTATCCGAATAGTTCCGTGTGCCTTTGGCATATAGCCAGTGACTATGGAGATGAGCACCAAATTCTAGACTGGACAGGGAAATCTTTCCCATTTGCCATATTTGAACAGACTTTTATATTCTTCTGCCTGATGCATGCTGCAAGTCGCATAGGTGTAACACCAGGTGTAGCCAGTGCCATACCATTTTGGAGAAGACTGTTATATAATGATTCTTTATAAAGAAACAAAACAATAGTATGAGTAAACGATCAGAATAGGACAGCCAGGACTAATGTTTGTTATCTGGCATCTGCTGAATTTCAAAGAGCAGCCCTCTTATCACAGTACCACACTAAAAATATAAGAGGAAGTGGATCACATGGAATTAGAAAAGTTATTAAAGAAGTTGAAGTTTAAACATCCAGTATTGCATATTAATCACTGGTACATTGATATATGTATAAATGTACTGGCATAGATCATGATGGAAAAATGCCATTCTATGCCCAAGATATATACTCTTTATAATTTGGAAATAGAGCAGTGTTTGTGTATATTAATTAGTACTTAGAAAATTACAGTTCTGTCATAATTTTATCAACAGAAAAAAGAAAGGTGGATTTTGTTCTACTTTTTATTTTTCCTGTTCTCTTCTGATTAAAAATTAAAAAAGTAAATTATCATAAAATTTGAAAGTGTTGCTTGGCTACAGATTCCAGTTACATAGCTAAGCTAGAACACTTAAAAGACCCTTTTTTTTAAAAAAAGAAGAAATTCTTTAGGTAGCTTTCAAAGATAAAAGATTTTTAAAGACAAATTCACAATGCCAGAAAAAATGCATAGTAGTTTCAATGCATTTGCAAGTAAATGCTATATGAAGCATTGCATAGTCTTAATATTATGTTTTCTAACAATTTCTAAAAACTGAAAGCCACTATCCTACAATGATTAGAGTTAGATTAGGATTGGAGGATCTAGATTCAGTTCCGTCTTCAGCCATGGAAGTTCACTGGGTCTCTGTCAGATTGTTGTAGGACAATTTGAAGGAGAAAATCATATATATGCTACCTTGAACTCCTGGAGAAGCTAATAAACAAATAGCTTCATATTATTTTATCTCTTCTAAGAGCAAATAGTTTAAATGTCTGTGGAGTTGAAAAAGCACCTTTGAGACAAATACTTTAAATGTTGTTGATGAAATATAACATGGCCTTAGTAAAGGTTTTGCAAGGTCTCATGAGATCCCTCTGAACAAGATAAACAAATGAGAGTACTTTGGTCTGCTGAATTTGCAATTGGCTGTAACAAATGCATCCAAAGAATACTTGTAAATGGTTATGCTTTGAGTGGAGTCTCCAGGGATCTTGTCCCAAAGCTATTCCATTTTATTAGATATTTATAAGTAAACTACAGGATGGAACTGAACTGAAAGGATAATGGAATGAAAACGAAAAACATAAACTAGGAGCATTGACTAACATATAAGAGGAAAAATCAAAAATTAAAATGATCTCCACACGCTTGGGCACTGCCTCAGATTAATAGGATGATATTGGCAAGGTCCTGCATCTGGGCAGGGAGACTTAAATGCATAGATATAGGACTAGTGATGTGACAATGTAGGTGGAAATGATCAGCTGAAGAATCAGTATAATGCAGGGGTCTTTAAATTTGACCCTTTTATGACTTGTGGACTTCAACTCCCAGAATCCCTCAGCCAGGTACGCTGGCTGAGGAATTCTGGGAGTTGAAGTCCACAAGTCATAAAAGGGCCAAGTTTGAAGACCCCTGGTATAATGCAAATGGTTTAAAAGACCAATGAAGTTTGGACTGTGTTAACAGAAGCACTGCATTCAGATCATGGAAGGTTCATTCATTATATTCTGCATAAATTAGATGGCACTTGGAATGTTGTAAATATTCTGAGACCCATCATTGAAAAGAAAAAGTATGAACAAGTTTAAAAGAGAACATTTTNATATATATATATATATATATATATATATATATATATATATATATATATATATATATATATATATATATATATATATATATATATATATATATATATATATATATATATATATATATATATATATATATATATAAACCAAAACCTTTGAATTAAAGGAGATAATTGGTGAGATGATAATGGTCTACAAAATATCTAAAAGAATGTAGTCAGTAAAGAGGACAGCAAGCCTTTTTTTAAAAAAAGGGAATTCAACTAAATATTGGAAGAAATTTCCTGATTAAGAGTTCTTAAGCACTGGAACAATCTGTCTGGCATGGGGTGGACTTTCCTTTAAGGCTTTCAAATGAGGGCTGGATAGCTGCGACAATTTATATTGAGATTTAGTGGATTTCTGTATGGAAAAGAAGGCGGGACTAGGTTATGCATCAAATTCTTTCAATACTTTAATACGATCTTTCCAAGTCTACAACATGCAATGGAATCTTTTAAGAAAAAAATAGCATTGCAACTCTAATTCCCAGTTCAGATAATGACCAAAAATAATACATCACATTCTGGGCATTATAACCATCCTGGAAAGAAAGGGCAATAGACTGGAACCAACTTCCATACCATTCACTGCAATGACTGAAGAGATGCCGAGGGATGTATCAGTCTACATCAGGGGTAGTCAATCTTGGCTCTTTTATGACTCGTGGACTTCAACTCCCAGAATTCCTGAGCCAGCACAGCTGGCTCAGGAATTCTGGGAGTTGAAGTCCACGAGTCATAAAAGAGCCAAGGTTGACTACTCCTGGTCTACATCTTCCAGATAAAGTGTAGTTTTAAAAATGAGGTACACACCTAAAAACTGCAAATAGAACAAGCTGGATACATTTCTATTTCTGATGTTTAACTGTTCCTATGTTAACCTTAATCTATGACTGTATTATCCTGGAATATGAAGAGGCTAGATTCTGATGGCATATATGATCATTTACATCATTTCCCCAGCAAAACAGAAAATTGAGAATTTGTGTGGTTGACTGATCTCTCATAAATTCCTTATTAAGCTTTTACATTCTTTTTTTTGTATAGATTTTATTAGTTTTTATAGGGTTAGGTATATGGTGGGGTCGGGATTAGGGTTGGGATTTGGGTTAGGGTTAAAGTTAGGGCTGGGGTTTTTACAAATAACATTTTCAATATTTAGCAAACAGCATAATGTCTGGATACATGTATTTAACTAACAATAATAGATAGAGTTAATTGTCATAAACAATATGTTAATTCATCACTCAATAGCCTTCTTCTTACTAATATATATTCAAAATTACATATCACATTCCTTTCTCTCTGACTCATTTTTCTAGCCATTGATTTTACATTCTTAAAAATATATATCAAGTATCGCCATTAAAAGATGATCAATAGTTATTTTCTAAACTTTCCACTCAGCCGATAATTGCTACTCTCTCTTGGTTCAGTTAATAGAATTCCAGTTTACACTTCTCTGGGGTTGTATAAATACTTGCATCCCTCCATCAACAGTATTAATTATATCAAGGACACAAAAAGATGTAATTGCTCCAAGTTCTAATGGTAACTGATGAACAGATATGTAGGCAGACAGGAAAGTCCCTGAAAACTATATAAACTTTTGTTGATTTGTAATTGTATTATATGCCCACTGTCACTTGAGTAGGTATTTTTTTTCCCAAAAAAGCTCACATTAGAACATAGAATAACAGAGTTGGAAGGGACCTTGGAGGTCTTCTAGTCCAACCCCCTGCTCGATCAGGAGACCCTGTGCCATTTCAGACAAATGACTGTCTGAAGCCTCCAGTTAAAAGCCTCCAATGATGAAGCACCCACAACTTCTAAAGGTAAGCCATTCCACTAATTGATTGTTCTCACTGTTAGGAAATTTCTCCTTAGTTCTAGATTGCTTTTCTCCCTGCAGCTGTGGAAACCAATTAACTCAAAATGTGATAATGTACTCCACAAACATCCCACTTTATTCCTTAGCCTGATCTTACTCTCAGAAGAGAATGTATTGTTTCTCTTCTAAACTGTGTGTTGGGAACCTTGTTATGAGAGACCAGCTCAATTTATTGTCATGGATTTAGTTTGGTTTTAATGGGATTATTTTTTTATTGGTATCTGTATTTTGCTTTTGTGTGTGCATGGTTGTTTTAATTATGTGAATCATGAGTGTGAGATGGACGTCTATACACATTGAATAAATGAATATGTCACAAATTCCTAGTCCTACCAAGTCATTTCACTATCACTGCAAAAAAAA
>NW_015386701.1:230877-235290 GCF_001527695.2 Protobothrops mucrosquamatus
GGGACTTTGCTTGTCAGAAGGTTGCAAAAGGGGATCACAATTACTTTGGGACACTGCAACCGTCATAAATATGAGTCAGTGACCAAGTATCCGAATTTTATTCACGTGACTCTGGGGATGCTGCAACAGTCATAAGTGTGAAAAATGGTAATAAATCACTTTTTCAGTGCCGTTGTAACTTCGAGCGGTCACTAAACAAATTGTTGTAAGTGAAGGAACTACCTGTACTGTGTAACTTTCCAGTCTTAGCTTTCCCGGTGAAACTTTTGGTGTTAAAAATTTGGAAAATGCCTCACTTGACTCTACTGGTGTGCCACCCCTACCCTGAACAAAAGAGAAACAATTCTTTACATATTTATTTGTTTTAAAAGAATACTGTCCAATTGTGTGTGATCCCCAGGATCTACAGGTAGTCCTCCATTTACAACAGTTCATTTAGTGACTGTTCAAAGTTATACTGAAAAAAAGTGTCTTAGGACCATTTTTCCCACTTACGACTTTTCTAACAGTCCCCTGATCACGTGATCAAAATTCAGATGCTTGGCAACTGGTTCCTACTTATGACCGTTGCTGTGTCCCAAGGTCATGTGATCATCTTTTGATAAGCAAAGTCAATGGGGAAACGAGTCACTTAACAACTGTTGTACTAATTTATCAACTGCAGTGATTCACTTAACAATTTTGGCAAGAAATATCGTAAAATGGGGCAAAACTCACTTAACAAATGTCTCACTTAATAACAGAAATTTTAGGCTCAATTGTGATCATAAGTCGAGAACCACCTGTACTGCGTCCTGCTTACTTTCAGGAGGTGTTTCTGCCCACAGTTCCCTGTGGCCTAGCTGGGGCAGCTCTAGGCCCCACAAAGTCATGAAGCCTTCATTCTTGAAGCATTTTTGGAGTATGTTCTCTCATGGCCTCTTCAGCCTCTAAAAGCCACACAAATCATGCTCTGTTCTTTGTTTTGGATTTTTGTTGGGAGGCCATGGGAGAGGATATGGGCCCAACATTTCTTTTGTTAAGTGAGACATTTCTTCAGTGAGTTTTGCCCCCATTGTACGACCTATCTTTCCACCATTGTTAAGTGAATCACTGAAGCTGATAAGTTAGGAACCCGGTTGTTAAGTGAATCTTGCTTCCCCATTGACTTTGCTTGTCAGAAGGTCACAAAAGGTGATCCCATGACCTTGGGACACAGGAATGGTCATAAGTATGAACCAGTTGCCAAGCATCTGAATTTTTATCACATGATCATGGGGATGCCACAAAGATTGTAACTATGAAAAATGGTCATAAGTCACTTTTTTCAATGCTGTTGTAACTTTGAATGGTCACTAAATGAACTGTTGTAAGTTGAGGACTACCTATATTGCATTCTCATATGGCCTCTGCAGCCTCTGAAAATAGTTTGAGAACAGGAAAATAGTTGTCAGGTGTTGTTGAATGCTGGTGTGTCACCCAAAACATTGTGATGTGTCACCCTTGACATGTGTGATAGGTTCATTTCATACTTCAGCTACAGATGATAATAACTTAAGAGCAACACCTTGAGGATATGGGATATAAAAAGGGTCACTACAGTTTATTTGTGCTGAATAATCCTGTAAATGAATTTTTGAAATAAAGTTTGCTTCAGTTCAATGAACTTTATGCTCAGGAAAGGGGTTTGGAAAAACATCTTAAAGGCATTATGTAAGAAATTTAACATGTGGGCTTTTCTGCATGTTGCTGCAAGAGAAAAATCACAATAGATATTTCTTAATTTGACAGGAACAGATACAAAGGGGCAAAGGTATAGAGAATGATTGTAATTGTGTTTTCCTACTTGTAATCCTTACTTAAGTCATTGGCTAAGCAGCTTAAGGTTTTGACATAATGTTTATGAGGACGATATCATTAACCAGCAATCCAATCTTAATAATCTGCTTTAGTTATGGCAGGAAAAATTCTGATTTGTACCATTATAGCATCATGTTGCTACAGATGTTCCAGTTGGTAGAAAGCTGTGACTTCTGGAATTACAGGTGCAGCACATCTGGAAGGGACCAAAACAGGATAGCTGTGTTACTTTTACACTCAGAATCCATACAGACATATATCTTATAAAATTAGAAAAATAATAATGGCCTAGCCAGCATTATGTTTTTATTAGATAAAATGAGCATTAATTTCAAGACATCATGGAATTATAATGAAATGCAAAGAGAATAGCTTATCAGCAAAATTTCATATATCTACAAACTTCTTGTTTGTAATAGCTCTTAATCTTGACGAATGTCACTTCCCTTTTTCTAGTGAATTATTACTTTGTTAATTCTTTATTCTCCAGGGATAATTACTTTCATTCTTCTGTAATCATCTGATTTATAATTACACTATAATTACAAATTAATTTACAGCTAAACAGGAGATTAAGTTCACAAATTATACTGTGCAAGCTTCCTAACTATGTACAATGGTTGAATAAACAACAGTGGAAGTAAGGTTTTACACTTAGGTAAGAAAAACCAAATGTACAGGTACAGATTAGGAGAAACCTGGTGCAACAGCAGTAATTGTGAGAGGGATCTTGGAGTCCTATTAGACAATCACTTAAATCTGAGCCAGCAATGTGCGGCAGCAGTCAAAAAAACTAATACAATCCATGGTTGTATAAACAGAGGGATAAAATCAAGATCACATGAAGTATTAGTACCGCTTTATAAAGCCTGAGTAAGACCATACTTAGAATACTGCATCCAATTTTGGTCACTATATTATAAAAAAGATGTAGAGACTCTGGAAAGAGTGCAGAAAAGAGCAGCAAAGATGATTAGGGGACTGGAGGCTAAAACATATGTAGAACATTTGCAGGAATTGGATATGTCTAGTCTAGTGAATAGAAGTATTAGGGGCAGTGGTGGGATTCAAATATGTGAACAACTGGTTCTCTGTGTGGATGCCGCTTCTGGAAGTCCATTTTGGGCCTGGGCAACAACGAATTAGCTACCGGTTCTGCCGAAGTGATGCGAACCTGCTGAATCCCAGGGGGTGATTAGGGGATGATATGATAGCAGTGTTCCAATATTTGAGGGGCTGCCACAAAGAAGAGGGTGGTCAATCTATTTTCTAAAGCACCAGAAGGCAAGACAAGAAATAATGGATGGAAAGAAACCACCTAGAACTAAAGAGAAATTTCATAATAGTGAGAACAATTAAACAGTGGAACAATTTGCCTTCCGAAGTTGTGGGTGCTCCATCACTGAAGGCTTTTAAGAAGATATTTGTCAAGTCCCCAGACCTCATTGTTTCCCCTGCACCTTCCAGAGCCAGAGTGACCACAAAAGATATTGGGGGGGGAACATAAGAGGTGAGGAGGGGAGGAAGTGCTGTTACAGATCAAACAGCTGCAATATACCAAACATAAAAATCCTCCCTGAAGGGATGGATTCCTAAGGCATTGTACATTTTATGCGATTTGCCTTGCCAGTTTCTTTCCTCTTTTGCTGTCACTGCTACTTTTTCTGATAGAGCAACGTGGGCACGGATCTTCTTTGTGCGTAGTGTTGCATGGATAGAAGCCGGGGAGGGGGGAGCATGCTTTCGCTTGGGATCAGTTTCGTTTTCTACTTTCCCTCTCCTGCCTCTATCATCTTGAGAAAGGAATGTGTCTCCTTATCAGGGAGACGGTTACAGAGAAACGAAAGCTGGAGAAGACCTTGAGATGGGGGCCAACTGTACCAACCAGCCATACTTCGTGCCACCTGTGGATTGGCTGGATTTCAAATGGACATTATGACTTTGGTGGGAGGAGGAATATTGCTAGCTTAATTACACTGTTTGCGTGGGTTTTCCCCAGATCTCGCCTTCACTTCCCTGCTGTCGCTGACCCCCTAATAAAAGTATCTTTTTGAGACAATGTCTGTTTCAAGAGTTCTGCTTTCTTAGGTTGTTAGTTGAAGTGGGTCCTTACAAGATTGGACAGCCACTTGTCTGAAACGATATAGGGTCTCCTTGAACACAGCGTTTGACTAGAAGACCTCCAAGGTCCTGTGGGAAGTCAAAGCCCCAGAGAAGGAAATATTAAAAAGGAAAAAATATTTTTCACCAAAAGGATTTTTAAAAGCATTTTTTGAAAAGCAGAAACCAAACCTTGCCTCATCTCTTTGCCCAAACCAGTAGCTAGGCCTATACAAATGCAGATGTAGAACCATCAGTGAGTTTGGAGCCAGGGTTCTCAAGACAAAGGAAGCTCTTAAGAGTCATTAGCCCCATCACCAGGGAAACAGGAGACTTACTTTTGGGACATAATGGGACTAACCATTACCATCAAGTATACCAGAGAGGCACACCTGGGCTCAGGTCAGAATACGTGACACAGGAAATAGCCTCAAAGTTCATGCCACAGGAACAGGAAGACTTCCAAACAGGAAG
>NW_015386701.1:235436-315802 GCF_001527695.2 Protobothrops mucrosquamatus
CACCAGGGAAACAGGAGACTTACTTTTGGGACATAATGGGACTAACCATTACCATCAAGTATACCAGAGAGGCACACCTGGGCTCAGGTCAGAATACGTGACACAGGAAATAGCCTCAAAGTTCATGCCACAGGAACAGGAAGACTTCCAAACAGGAAGCTAGGGAGGGTATAAAAAAAGCTACTGGCCATGTGCTCAGTCTCTTTCTTCTCTGCTCTTTCCTGAAGAGCCAACTCTCTGCTTCTGCAATAAACTATAACCATCTTCCCAAAGCAGTCGCCATGTTGCTTATTTAATAATAATAATAATGATAATATTCCCGGCTTGGATGAACCAGGATGAAGACTTACTTCTGACAGTCCCTTCCAACTCTGTTGTTCTGTTAAGGTTTATATACAGCTTATATAAACCCTGGTTTTCAGTGCACAATATCTAGCATGCAGACCCAAAAATAAAGAAAACACCTTATGGTTTAATATGTGTAAGAAAAGAGCAGGCAGAACTGGGGGGATGAGTGAAACGCATCATCAGTTTAGAGTCCTTCAATTGCCACAAAGCATCCAAGTCCTGCCCCTCCCTTGAATTCCATTGACCTATCTTGCACCAATTAGTTGACCAGATACTTGTTTATATGTTTGAAAACATCTTGTATGCTGCAACTTTACTAATGATCCTATTTTCTTGCATCTAACAATAGGAAGTTTAAGACCTGGTGTAGTTTGCTAGTGTATAAAGTATAGCATAAATTATGAGATATCATGAAAATGTTCAATGAATTGCGCTGCAATTATGTGGTGTGCAACTATCAATACTACTATTGCTAATAATAATAAGCAACCTAATTACAGTGACATGAATCACCCCTGGAAAAATGCAGCTATGCAATAAACTCATGCTTACTATGCACCATTTGACTTTATATATGTATACCGAATTTTAAATTTATCATTGCTGTAGATGTAATGCTATATAAAATAAAAGCAAAGAGCATATAAAATTGCCCCCAATAGTTTTTTTGAATAAGAATTTGGAAAAAAAATATATAACAAAGCAGATTTAATTTGCCTCTGACTGAGCTAAGGTAGAAGAATATGGTCACTCAAATTAATACAAATTCTAAAGAATCAAATACATGTAAATTCATAGACTTCATAAGCTTTTGGAGGAGTTGGAGGTGGCGGCAGCGTGCTCCAGGGGTGAAAAGGAGTGAGGCACCTTTAAGGAAAAGGTGGAAGAGACAGGATCAGAAAAAGGAGGTGAGGTTGTCCTGCAGGAATACAAGGTAATTTGAGGGCTAATCCATATGGAGTTCCGTTTCCATCTGTCCTGTTTGCCATCGTTCGCTCCCTAGAGACTAAAATGGATGTTCTGAAACTTGAGTTGGCCACGAACAAGGAGTGTATATCGGATATGGTGACCCTTTGAGAGCTATATGCAACGAAATTTCATTTTGATATATGCCGATTGGTGTACATTCAAAGTGACAATAAAGTTGTTGTTGTTCTCTAGAAGGAAAGTGAAATAAAATCTAAAGTTCCAAAGGGTTCACTTTTAATCAAGGTGAAAGTAGGACAAGAAGGACTAGTTTCCATATGATGAAAGAAAAATAAAGACAAGTACTGAAATCAAAAGATACCCATGGAACACTTATTTCACTATATCATTAGAAGGGAAGGCTTTTTTTTTTTTTTTACTATTTCTGGAACATGTTTTTTTTTAATAATCTGTTTTTGAGAAAGAATATTTATAAAAGTCTCAGATGATGTTACAAAAAAAGATAGATAGAAAAAGTCAATGTGACTACAGGCAGTTTGGCAGTTCTGCCGCCTCTTTTTCACTTGAAAAATCCAAAACAAGAAAGAATGGAAAATTCTTTTCAGATCTATACACTATAAATAGTTATTTTAAGGCAGAAGAAGCAAAGGGCAAACATCCACATAGGGATATCATTACCTGAACAGTTTGATCCAGGATTTGAAATATGAGCCTGAGAACACTAAAGAAAAAAAACCAAGGCTGCCTTGGGATGTAAAAATATAATTACAAGTCAGATATACTGCAGTGGACCTAGTAAGTTTGGCTGTTGCTGTTTGCCAAATGGCCTACTTAACAAGGTGCTGTTCTAGGACTCTAAATAAACGTATTAGTATAAGCAATCATTTAACTTGCCATAAGTTAAAAATGGCAAGAATATGTGTATTTTAACCTAATTGATAGTAGCTTGAAAATATACCTCTCCTTGGTTCACAGGAAAAGAGAAATCCAAGATTCGTTTTGACATGTGTTGTGAGTTGTGTAAACTCAGGAGATGTGAAACAAGAAAATCTGTTTTTTTGATAATGTTTGATAAAGTATCTGTTTGGATACCCAATGAAACAGAACAGTTTAAAGCCATTTAAACAGAAGACGTGAAGAAATTGTTTTATTAGTGATTGAGGTATTGTGCATTTCATCCCTGATATTTTTAAATTCTTATTTTCTGACTAGAAAAACTAGATTATCAAAGTAGAAAACTTAGGAAATGAACAAATTTTGAAAGAGTTTTGTAATCTACAGATATTGGCTGAATTGATCAAAAGATACGGGCAGATTTCTGAGAGAACAAATGAATTATTTTTGTACCTGAAAGATGCGGGGGGGGGGGGGGGGGGGGGGGGGGGGGAAATTGCACCAAGTTTTTATAAAGTCTTATGCCAACTTAGTTTTGATTAGGAAACTTAAAACAGATTCTGTATTCACTGCAACGATGAATTTTTATTCATTTGTAATCATGAGCCATACAGCACAGAGGGGGCAAATAATGAATGTTTAAATTTTAGCCTACATTGCAGTCAATCAATTCAACTCTCAGGAGGGAATTATCTAGCATGCAATGATGATGCTAGGCTGATTAGGAATTAAGCCAAAAAGTTCAAACGTCCACTTAGCAGGCGATGTTTGGATTTGCTAAGTTGCTTCCCAGTGCTGTTCTGAAGTCAAGTGGGGATCATGTGGGATCATCATAAGGTCTTTGGGTGATAATAATAAAATAATTATTTTTTTTATGATATATTAATTAGCTACATCCCAATCATTTGCATATATAATTAAAAACTAATAATTATTGCAAGTACAAACTTTATTTGTACTAAGAATAAATTTCCTGAATCATTTGCTTTAAATGATTATATGTTTCTTTTACTTTTCTTTGCCATTTTATTATAACTTTAATGGTTTAAAGTTATTTCATTGTTTTAAATATATTATTGATATGTAATAAACTACCAGAGCCTTTTGGAATAGGTGGCTACCATACATCTAAATGGTAATAATAATAGGAATCATTTATAATTATGCATTAAATACAAAGCTTGTGGGAAAGGCTGTAGTACAGAAACAAAATGAAATATTATTGATATTGATAAAATATATCATTAAAAATAATTTACTATAAGTTGTGATCTAAAGTATAACATGCTTAAATGAAGTTTGAATATGAAAAATTCATAATATTTTCTGGTTAAGATTCTGAGAATAACAGAGATACTTATTTATCAGAACAGTAGATATGACTTAACAATGTACATGGCTATTTAGAAGTAAGCATTCCATAGAAGATGTAGCTGACTCACCAGAAACTTGGAAAATACTGGTTATGGATCACTACATATATTTATACAACCTAAGATCCTACAAATATGAACCAGCTCTTGGAATATGAACCAGTTCTTGGTGGAAATGAAACCCAAACTGGGGAAGGTCTTTCTTTCTAAACCATCCTCTCTCCCTCCTCCTTCACATTCATACACATACCGTATACAAAGCAGAAGATGAGATAATTTCCACTTGAGCGATCCAAATAATAAGAACGGCCTTTTAACATCCAAACTGCCAAACACCACTGAGAGCTTCATTTGGAGACACAGTATAAAAAAATGATTTTGTTATAAAATCATAACAATGATTTTTATTTGCTATTTTAATTATCACATATGCTGCTTGGAGCAAAGAAAAAAGAAAATTGATGCTAAACGAGTGGTTTCATTACTTGGCTGGGTATTATCATCAGTGGGTGGAGAAACACTGTTCTAGATCAGGGGTAGTCAACCTTGGCTCTTTTATGACTCGTGGACTTCAACTCCCAGAATTCCTGAGCCAGCTTAGCTGGCTCAGGAATTCTGGGAGTTGAAGTCCACGAGTCATAAAAGAGCCAAGGTTGACTACCCCTGTTCTAGATGAATACCTGACAAGCAGATCTCATGAAATTTGAAGGGCAATGTTTTGTGGAGATTACCAGTGCTTTTGAGCATGAAGGTCAGCGGCACACTCTACTATTTTAAGCTTTAAAAATATCTATTTGTCATGATTTTGGGTCTGGAGTTCCAGCCCATAACATTTGTAGGTCTTAGGTTGTGTAAATATATTCAAAATTATCTGCCAATATTACTCTGACTTCATGATCCTATTTGGGGGAAAAAATTTGTTCTCTTTCTCTTAGGTAGCTACTTCCAAAAGGCATATTCAGGAAGATAATTGCCTGTAAGAAAATAAATAGTGAAGTTATAAGTAATAATAATAATAATAATGATAAAGTTGGAAGGGACCTTGGAGGTCATCTAGTCCAACCCCCTGCTCAGGCAGGAAACCCTATACCATTTTGGACAAATGGCTGTCCAGTTTCTTCTTAAAAACTTCCAGTGTTGGTGCATTCACCGCTTCTGGAGGCAGATTGTTCCACTGGTTAATTGTTATTTTGCATCCTTTAAATTGGGGGTGTCAAACTGCCGGCCCACGGGGCGGATGCATCATAGCGAAACCGCGCTCACCCCATCGCCAGCAATGGAAAAAAAGTCATGATACGTCACGTGGCATTGTGAGTTTGACACCCCTGATTTAAATCTCCTTATGCATGATTATGAGCTCACCGGGCATATACTTAGTCATACCATTGCTGGTCATCTCTTTTGAATATTTTCTGTGAAGAAAAGTTCCATGCTCATAATGACTTGTCTAACGCTGTATGATATCAATCCAAGATTTTCATTTCAAATATTTTTTGTCTCCTGCTGCTTTGAAATGAATCTTTATGGGATTCCTAATATAATAGTGATTGTGAATGACTCCTAACAGCATGCCCTGTAGTTCTGCTGGGGAACTAGTTACATCAGAAAATACAATATTATTTAGAGACGAGATGTGGTTTTGGTAGGCAAAAAGGCCAACTTCTACATACAAAGAATATACCAACTAAAAGGTTTATCTTTATTATGTTGTCATTGTATGTGTGTACATAGTATACATATACAACGAAATTTACTTGACACCCAAAAACCAAGTCCCACACACATAATCCCCAAACACACTAAAAATGGGGTGCCTTGCCCCCATATCGTAACAATACCATAGGGCTATTTTACGTTGATTGTAGGATCAGATTAAAGCTAAAAAGAGTATTTCTTCCTCTCTCTTCCTGTGATTTCCCCTCTCATTCATGAAGTCAAGAAGCTGTGGTGCCTTGCTGCTACACATAGTCCTAAATTTACGATTTTACGATCTTTTTTTGTCATGTGGATCACTGCAATTGTTAAATGAATCACAGGATTGTTGTGATTCTCATTGACTTTGCTTGTCAGAAAGTCACAGATAGCGAATACTATCTCCAGGATGCTGCAACCATCATAAAAACATGCTGGCATTTGTGAACATCTGAATTTTGATTACATGACTGTGGATACTGTAAGTGTGAGGACCTGTTGAAAGTCATTTTTTCAGTTCCATTGTATTTTTGAACAGTCGCTAAACGAATATTTTTTAGCTGAAGACTACTTGTGTTCCCTTTTTTCCCCTGGATGATATGAGGGTGTTTTTTTTTTCTTTTACAGCACACAAAATGCCAAAAAAAATGACCCTAAGCTTAGTAGGCAGAATGCTAGTGAAGCCTCAAGTGTTTGCTTTATCTCAGCAGTGGAAAAGAACACTAGCCAAACTGTGGGGAACTGTGACAGTCAGAGGTGAGGACATTTATGGAATGTCATAAATATGATGGATATGGATTTATGGTAGTAGTGATGGTACAGTAGCTGTGATAAAATATAACAGAGTTTTGTTAGTACTACCAGATCTGGACTATAAAAATATGGTTGATAATAATCAAATGATCCTAAATAGTTATTTCTCTGCTGACCTCTAGTGGTGAAACAGTATTTTATACACGGAGATGGTAACTTGTTCAAAACTAATTATAAAATGTAATAAGATTATAATTAAATGAGTGCCAATAATGAAATATTTTCCATATAGAGAGTTAAGACCACATAAAATAAACTTGTATTGATTTTTTTGTTGCTGAATCTTGATTACGTAGACCATATGTATGCAATATGCTAAACCTAATATGGCTTATTTTGTTTAGCTTGAATGAATTCTTTGTAACCTATTAATTGTAGTTTTTGCACCATGATTTCACAATGCTGTGATCTAATTGTGGTTTATTCAGTAAAAGATCTCTTCGTACAATGACTCAATTTTATTATGTTAGCAGCCATTGTGGCTCTGTGGTTATAATGGATTATTGCAGGCTAACTCTGCCCACTGCCACAGTTTGATCCTGACTGGCTCAAGATTGACTCAGTCTTCTATCCTTCCAAGATTGGTAAAATGAAAAACTAAATTGTTTGGGGCAAAATGCTGACTCTGTAAACCACTTAGAGAGTGTTGTAAAGCATTATGAAGTGGTATATAAGTCTAAGTACTATTGCTATTGCTATTCAAACGCAACAGAAGAACTCATAATTTTAGTGTTGTATGTAGAATTCATTCCAAGTTTCTTATTCCAAACTTATTGTGGGGTTTCTTTCTCTTATCTTAAATTAAGGTAGATATGGAGAATAAACTTTGTAGATGCAGCTGTTCTTAAGAACGGGGCAGGAAACAGTTAATTCACTGTGCCTAAATAGAATACTGTTGGATTAACATTAATCAAATCATACTAAAGTTTGGAAATCAACAGTTAGTAGGAGTGATATTGCTATCAATTCTAGCTGTACTGCATGAGGATCCATCCAACAAATGGGTAATATAGATTGTATTGTGCATCATACCATCCACTGGGAGCAATAGAGAGATTTAAAAAAGGATGCAGATATTATTGGCAATAATCCATAACTACTGTGTTTGCAATTCATACATAGCCAGACTTCTAAGCTAAGACATTTGAAACAAAGATCTAGTTGTGTGAATAGTTTTCAGAAAGCAAGACATCCCTAAGAACTTTCAAGAGAGAAAGAGAGAGTGTACATGTGCTTCTGTTCTGGAAATCTCAAGTGGATGCAGAATTTCAGTAAGAAAAATCCACTTGGAAAATTAGCTGAGATCTGCTGGCATTTCTGCTAACAGAGTTAAGCTTCAGACAGGAAAACATAAGAGCTTCAAAGCTCTGTTACACAGCATCTGCTTCCTAATCCTTTCAGTGGGCTTCAGAAAGTTCTGTTGATTCCCGCTCTTTTAAAGTTACCTAATGCATTAACAAAGAAGAAATACATTGTTCTGCTAGGCCAGTGGTTCTCAACCTTTTTAATGCCGCGACCCAACTGGTCGTAAGTCGAGGACTAAACCGGTCGTAAGTCGAGGACTAAACCGGTCATAAGTCGAGGACTAAACCGGTCGTAAGTTGAGGACTACCCAACCGGTCGTAAGTCGAGGACTTTCCCTGCCTGGGAGCGCTGCGCATGCGTGGTTCCGCCCCCTGCGCCGGCCGAGGCGTAGCTGGCAAGTGGCAGAGACGGAGCAGGCCGACCACCAGCTGGCCCAGCCCAAGGGAAGTAAGGCACCCGCCAGAAAAGGGGAAAAAATGGCGGACAAAAAAAATGGCAGACAAAAAAAATGGCGGACAAAAAAAATGGCGGACAGCCTTGCTTGGCGACCCCCGTGAAATGGTCGATCGACCCCAAATGGGGTCCCGACCCACAGGTTGAGAACCACTGTGCTAGGCAGATATGATACAAGGGAGAATCCCAGCTTCTACAAAGAGAAAAGGATTAGAGGTGACATAGTGGTGGGATTCAAATATGTGAACAACTGGTTCTCTGTGTGGATGCCGCTTTTGGAAGTCCATTCTGGGCCTGGGCAACAAAAAATTAGCTACTGGTTCTGCCGAACTGGTGTGAACTGGCTGAATCCCACCACTGTGGTAACATGATAGCAGTGTTCCAATATCTCAGAGATTGCCACAAAGAAGAGGGAGTCAAGCTATTCTCCAAAGCACCTGAAGGCAGGACAAGATGTGATGGATGGAAACTAATCAAGGACAGAAGCAATCTAGAACCAAGGAGAAATTTCCTGATAGTTAGAACAATTAATCAGTGGAACAACTTGCCTCCAGAAGCTGTGAATGCTCCAACACTGGAAGTTTTTAAGAAGAGACTGGACAGCCATTTATCTGAAATGGTGGAGGGTTTCCTGCCTGAGCAGGGGGTTGGACTAGAAGACCTCCAAGGTTCTATTCTATTCTATTCTATTCTATTCTATTCTATTCTATTCTATTCTATTCCATTCCATTCCATTCCATTCCATTCCACTCCACTCCACTCCATTCCATTCCATTCCATTCTAGAGGTTCATGAAGAAAACATTCTATTTATTAGTACAGGTAATCCTCAACTTATGACCACAATTGAGCCCACAATTTCTGTTGCTAAGTGAGACATTTGTTAAGTGAGTTTTGGCCCATTTTATGACCTTTCTTACCACAGTTGTTAACAAAATCATTACAGTTGTTAAGTTAGTAACATTGTTGTTACGTGAATTTGACTTTCCTATTGACTTTGCTTGTTAGAAGGTCACAAAAGGTGATCACATGACACTGCAACATCATAATTATGAGTCAGTTGTCAAGCATCCAAATTTTGATCCCATGACCATGGGGATGCTGCAATGGTCGTAAGTGTGAAAAACAGTCAAAAGTTACTTTTTTTCAGTGCCGTTATAATTTTGAACTATCATTAAATGAACTGTTGTAAGTCAAGGACTATGTGTACATTTGTCACCAACAAGAAATGATTGTAAGGTGTTGGAACAATGTAGTTAGAAATCAAGCATTAAAAATATTTCAATTTCTGATGGTTAGTTACCAATTAAGATGGATACCTTCTGCAGCTCACATGAATCTCTAAGCATAGGACAACTTTGTGATTATTGTAATAATTAATGCAGATCCCATTGCTTTCTTGCAAATTGGGTTTTATTTGGCCATGATTTCAGCCCTGATTGCCATGTTATTCTTTATGAAGTTTTAATATGTGCTGTTTTTGTGTTCATTTTCCTTTTGTCCAATGTTTGAGTTGGGCAACCATATAAATGCTTTTAAATAAATATATACAATAAGCGATAATGGGGCATTTCATTGTGCATCATAGATTCTATCACTCCTAATATCTACATGCCCTGAACAGATACTTGTGACTATTTAGTTGAATTCATGTAGCTTAGAATGATGAGCCAGTTCCCTCAGTCAGGTCCCCATTATACAATCCAAGTCAAGGGCTGGGATGTGATTCATCCAGGACGACTGCAAACAAACAAAACACTTGTCATTGCTGGTAAGTGGAATAATGTAGCAGCCAAAGATGTGATGTAGTACACACTTCTTACATTTGCTCTGGACTGTGAAAGCACTAGACAAAAACAAATTAAGGTCCAAAACCCATTTCCAACTAGACTTTAAAATCTCTTCTCAAATTTCCCCTGCTCACCCTTGGTTCTTTCTCTTTTGGCATTACTTTGGTATATAAAAAGAGTTTTCTGATTTTACTTCTATCCATTTATGATACTGCAGGACAAGGAGAGACTGTTCATCTTAAAGAATAATAATAAGTTTGATCTAATTAAAATACAACACTGAAGAATTAGAATTTCATGATATTTGTATTATTATATTTTCTTAATTATTTCTTAAAATCTGCTAAGTCAAACAATTTAAACTTTAAGCTCTTTTTTTAAAAAAAATATTTGGTTCAAGTATAGTTCAAACATCAGTTTTAAAACAGGAAAGAAATCTGTGGTTATCTAGATATTGGATTACTTTTGTCACTATTTGTGATTGGCCTTATTAGTAAAGGATAATGAATTTAGAATTTTTACAATATCTGCACACTACCACAAACATCTTTTCTTGGTCATTGGTTTCAACACATTTATATTAAATCCGTTTTACATAGAATAACAACTGCTCAGGCACAAGCTATTCTCTTTCAAATGGAGCTTTCTTTTTTGTAAGCTTTCTAATCTCACAACTTTAATTTATTATTAAATTATTATTTAATTTGATTTTAGCATAGAAACTATTTATTTATTATTGTGGTTTTTAGTATCGCCTGTTCACCACCCTGAGTCCCGTAAGGGAGATAGGGTGGTATATAAATTTAATAAATAATAATAATAATAACTATATTTTAAAATATAATTCTTCCAATGCAATTGCATCATTTCCATTCATGGAGATATTTTACAACAGCTCTTTGAGCTACTGGTCTCAAGATAACCAATAATTTGGGATTTAGCCCAAGCCCTTGCTAATCCAAGTATAACACTTTGATTTCAAAACAAAATAGTCTGTCTTTTCCAAAACACGTCATTTGCTTTCTGTGCATGAGAAAAATGAGAACATCACGAATGTAAAATAATTGTGGAAAATCACCAAACTTTTTTTTTACAGCAATTAAAGCAAAACTGAAATGATGATGCATTCACAGTTATGAATGCAAGCATATAGTCCTTGGAAATGGGAACTGTAGATGGTAAATCGAAGTATGTTAGATTTTACTTAATGCATTGAAGGTTTGTAAGACTTTTTCTGCAGAATTATATAGCTTTCTCCTGTGGAAGTTTCCAGAGGTCAAACAGTTTAGCTTTTAATTTTAAAAGTGAGAAGCCACCTCAAGCAATGTATGTTTGAGAGTTTTGTGTCATGGGAAAACTTAGTATCAGTTCATAACAGCACCTGAAAAGCATCCATTAGAAACCAGCAAGGGAATTTACAAATTGTTTAAAAAAAAAGAAAGAAAGAACAGTCCAGGAGACAGATAGCGATGTGGAAGTTTTTTGACCTGATGTCCCTTGCAGTAGTTTCTCCCATCTTTTGTTTACCACTTTCTCCACTCTCCTACTGGACTGCAAGGCGGTCAAACCGGTCAGTCCTAGAAGAGATCAATCCAGACTGCTCTTTAGAAGGCCAGATCCTGAAGTTGAAACTCAAATACTTTGGCCACCTAATGAGAAGGAAGGACTCACTGGAGAAGAGCCTAATGCTGGTAAAGATTGAGGGCAATAGAAGAAGGGGACGACAGAGAATGAGGTGGCTGGATGGAGTCACTGAAGCAGTAGGCGTGAGCTTAAATGGACTCCAGAAGATGGTAGAGGACAGGAAGGCCTGGAGGAACGTTGTCCATGGGATCGCGATGGGTCGGACATGACTTTGCAATTATCAACAACAACCACTCTCCTAACCAAAAGGCCATAAATACATTTTATCCTTATCTCCAGTGGTGGGATTCAAATATGTGAACAACCTGTTTTTGTGTGGATGCTGCTTCTGGAAGTCCGTTCTGGGCTGGGCAACAAAAAATTAGCTCCCAGTTCTGCCGAAGTGGTGCGAACCAGCTGAATCCCACCCCTGCTTATCTCCCTCTTCCTCACTTCGTCTCTGTCTAGTTTCTTTTCATACACTGAAATTGAGTGTAAATTTTGAGTTCAGAAAAGTGTATCTAATGGGGAACATTACAAAGTTATACATGGCATGGATAAAGTCAATATGAATATTTTCCTCCCCTGACACCTCAACGCAACTCAATCAGGAAACACAAAATGAAATACTGAGAGTAGTATTAATAGAAGTGTATAATAATAATTTAATAATAGTAGCAATAGAAGTATTTCAATTTTGCATACGTCTGTGGTTTGGAATGCATTCCTAATTAGGATTGTGCAGAGTTCTGACAAAATGCCTTAATTTGACAAAGCTTTGATTGGATCACTCCTTTGAAAAAGATTTGCAAGTCTAAGTTAAGACCTGCTTTGAAGAAGTGAATCAAATTAGAATGTTGCAAAGTGCGTTTGTTGTTTTGCAGCATGCTTCACAGACTGAATGGCTTTTCTGCTGCTATGAAGAAGGCTGCAGACAATACTGCAGCTTCATTTTTATGTTTGGAAAAAGCATCGGGAGGAAGGGAATAGTGCAATAGTATCTCTGACATTAACACGAATGGGCAGCCAATCATTTTAATACCTCGTTTAAACTCTCTGCCAGCAGAACAATTCTGGCATGGCAAAGCTAATATGATTTTATTCATTCACTTTCTCAGATCTCAGCTTCTTGAGTGTGACCAGCCACAAAGTTTAACTTTGTTCTCTTTTGTGTTCTGTGTTGTTCCTGCCAACCCAATTAGGAGCAAACATCGATGCTCTGAATATGGACTCTGCTGATGAGACCATTTTTGGGGAGAAATCTTATTTTTAACCTACATGATCTGGACAGGTTTAAGACTCTTGATAATGAGTGAATGGGCCCCAGACTAACATTGGCCACATTGAGACATATGGATCCAAAGATTTACTGTTTTTTAAGAACAGGAGATGACAAACGGGAAAAAAATGTTACTTTCTCTGTGATCTACCTACTGTATCTCATTGGGCCATCTTGCTTCAGATGTCTCTGTTAACTAACATTAACTAAATATTGTCATCCAGCTACATCCCTAAGAAAGCAAATCTTGTCAGTGAGAAAAAGGTCTGGTGTGTGTGTGTGTGTGTGTGTCTGAGAGAGAGAGAGAGAGAGAGAGAGAGAGAGAGAGAGAGAGAGAGAGAGAGAGAGAGAGAGAGAGAGAGAGAGAGAACTTTTTGTAACACATTCTCCTATTTATTGGCACATCTGTTAACCACTATCTAAAATTTGCTGAATGTTAACATTACAGCATATCTGTTTAAGTATTTCATATATTGTCTTTGATTGGTCTCCTCACTGTTTTCCTAAATATATCTGAATTTGCCTCACTGTTTAATGTGTTGTATGTAAGGGAGAATCCCTGCTGATTTTAGCTAATTTCTATTATGAATATATAGTTAGTATTGCCATTGCATACTGTCTCCAATTTTGGTCTCCCTTTCCAGTATTGTGCCAAATAGGTGCTTGCAGCTGTCAACATATGTCTTAGTGAATTGTGTTACTTTTCATTTGTATTTTCTGGAATTGTTCCTAGTAAGTGTATTTTTTGTTTCAGTTAAAATTTAATATTTATTTATTTTCTGAAAGTTTTGAAGTATACCTTTCTAGTATTTATGAAGCTTTTTGACATGATGATCAGATGTGGTAATGGCTCCTTTTTTGTGGTAACATTTGCAACATTTGTTGTTAGATGATTTATATATCTTGGCAATAATTAATGGATATGATCAACTACAGATATCATTTAATACCAATTTTCTCTCAGATTATAGTCTGGAGTAAATTTTATTTTTTCCATAGCTGTTCTCATCGTTCTATTATGATTCTTTGAAGTTTTGGATACATACAGTATTATGTATTAAATATGGAATAATGTTTATATTTTTCAAGAAAATAAAGAGGACTCACATTGTTTAGATGAATCAGATTTACAGACTCAATTAAAATGAACTGCTGCAATGTAATGTACAGGAATTTCATGTACAGTAAGTACAAAATTACATTGCCAGAGGGTAAGTAAAGGGACTAGCCTGCTCAGAAAGATTTATATGATAGTCTATACTCATTCTTTTCAAAGTTTTAAGCAGGGCCTGGAAGTGCTAAATTGGCTTACCAGATGCAGCTCCAAAAGGCACATATCTTGTATTCTGTTGTTAGTGAATGAGCAGTGATATAATGTGCCATACTTTCAAACCTCAAGAGGTTCATAGTAACATCATAGAAAGGTTATGAAACTGAAATAATCCATCATAAAAAAGAAATTTTCAGGGGGGGGGGAGGAAATCCAATAACTACCTGGAAAAAACAATTCAATGAAATTAAACAGAACTCTTAACCGAGTAAACAAAGCAAGAAATTTCATAAGTGGGTCATTATTTTAGTTCACTCTTTGACAACAGTTTGAAACGTTGATTTCCCCCCCCCCCCTTATCTTGCATTCCTTGCCTTGAAGATACTAGAAATTATAATTGGAGCTTACAGGAGCTTTCCTTTCTGTCAATTTAATGAAATCTGTTCGAGGTTCAGTCTACAATTGTAAGAATCTTTAAACTATACTTCAGTACTCATCTTTCTCAGATTAACTCCCTGAAAACTCAGCGGTGCTATTCACACAGCACATTTAATTGGGCCTGAAGGGGAAAATTAGCACATCATGTGAACAGCAAATCAACTCACTGGAGGATTAACCTTCTTATTCAGCCGTCCATAGCAAATCCAAAGTTATAGATTGTCCTTTCAAATAAGACAGCAGTGCTTCTCTAGATACTGTATTCAGTCTTGGTTGTCTTCTTGTTTCTTCCAAAATCCATAGAAAGGATGAGAGACAGCAAAAGTGAGGTAGATGATTTTTCTCATCTATGGGTAGCACTGATCCCCATGGGATGACTACAGATTTTTAGTTTCTTTTTTAGCATGAAAATAAAGGACCCCAAAAGAATCTCAGAAGAGAGTGTATCACAGCCTTGTTTATAGTGATCAGAAGAATAATGAAAATAATTAACAAGAACATTTGATTCATGGAGATCACTTATAGCTAGGGGAATGGCTAGTGTAATCAGTACTGTTTCCTACAAATGAAAAATGGGTCTTACTTGAGTGCATAGAGGGGAAATTGAACCTGTGAGGAGATGAGCAATTTCTAAATTTGATGTAAAAATAAAAAAATCAAACATGCTTCTCTAAGATTCTGTGAATGGACCAGAGTATCTTGTGTTTGAATTATATTTTTGTATTTATTTTTCCTTTTTCTCCCCTTGCAAAGGAGAGAGATTGCTTAAACCAGCTATTTCTTCCAGCAAAGAGTTTTCCTAAAAGGAGCTAATGCAGGTTAACAAGCTTAGATGTAGCCTTAATTAAGTTAATTAACTATCTGAAATTGGCTAGTCCCTAATCAGCCTCAACTTTAAGATTTTCTTTTGCCTTTTAAGCAGCTGGGAGCACACTAAGCAAACAGCCGGTGCACCATGTATTCCCCATTATGTACTTGCTTACTCTATTGTAATAAGATAACCCCCTTTTCCCCAATTTCCTTATGAGTTGTGTCCCTACAACCTTCCCTATTTGGGTTTACCTAGCTCCTTGGAGATCATAGCCTTCTGATGCTGTATGTTCAGGAGTGATTTCTTTATAAACTTTTTTCAATATTTTATTGTTTTGGCTGTTCCCTTGGTGTTCTTGTTCATTGGTATCTGTCCTACAACTTTGAATTAAGCATCAATACCCAGATTAAAGGCAGTACAGAAGCTCTTTGATTGCTTTGTCTGCCAATGTTGGCTGAATGGCCAAGTTAAAGAAACTTACATTCTGATATTATAAGGGCCAATGTTGACAAACTCAGGAAACAGGTTATTGTACAGAATCTTAACAAGATATTGTACAGAATCTTAACAATCTGCCAAACTAATTCTCCTGATCAACTTATGTTGTTTAATTAAGGAGGAGTTACTAAGTGTCTCTCTCCTTGTTACCATGGTCTAAGAAATATTTTCTGTAATAAGAGTTTTCTTCTCTCCTGTAGTGCTCACATGTCCTGCTCTGTGTTTACAGGAAATGCTAGATCAGGGGTCTTCAAATTTGGCCCTTTTATGACTTGTGGACCTCAACTCCCAGAGTTCCTCAGCTAGCGTTTCTTTTGTCTTGGCATTTTATTCCTGCCCAGAAGAGCAGGAATAAAATTCTTTGAAATTTAGCCTGGAGTATAGTAATGCAGAAATGTGGTTTACTGTTGAGAGCCACTTTGGTCTAGCTCAGGGGTCTTCAAACCAGGCCCTTTTATGACTTGTGGACTTCAACTCCCAGAATTCCTCAGCCAGTGTGAAGTTATTAAAAAAACCCTCAGAGCAATCTTTTCTTCCATTGCTAGCTAACTGATTCCTTATCTTTCAGTTGACAAAAATGCTTATATTTGGCAACTCTTCTGTTCTCCCATTCTGAAATCATCTTTTGCCTTTCCTGAGGGCATCACTAAAATATGCTTTTTCATCTTTCTAAATACGCTTCTGAAAACTGTCTTGTCACTAATAATAATACTAGTAAAGTTGGAAGGGACCTTGGAGGTCATCTAGTCCAACCCCCTGCTCAGGCAGGAAACCCTATACCATTTCGGACAAATAATTCTTCTGTTTTCTTAACTTTCTTAAACCAACTTTCTTATTTAGCAAACTATAATCTTATTTGATTGTTTCTATTAGGACTCATAGGGGAACAAACTACCATTAGATCTCAGCTGAGGATAGTAATTCAACTCTAACTTTAGTAAAACAAAACTTACAGACCTTATAATATTATTGCTTTGGGTTCTTTAGTAAATTATTCACAGTATTTAGAATAGTGAACAGAGCTATTATGTACTTGTGAAACATCTGTGAAAGAGCCTTGTGTTGTATTATCAGTGATATACATAGATATACGACTGCATACATTTGACTACAAAAACAGAGGCACCAAAGCATCACCAATTTACATAATTCAAAAGAACCTTTCTCCCCCCCCTTCCAAGTTCCCACATGGAATTTAACAACACAATCCACGCCAGCCATCCCTACTTAGTATTCACACATTGTGGCTCCTAAAAATAGCAGTCCCAAAGGTTACATAAGAAATATTTGAAAATGAAAGCAAGGAAACACGGGCAATGTATCTCAGAACCACCATAGATTGTCTAGAGATAAGCAGACACAAAGGATTCATATATCAGACAAGTGGATCCCTAGGGAAATGAAAATGGTTAGCCCATATTTCTTGGTGAAAGCAATATGAGCCTCTCCTGAGGAAATGAGGGAGACCTGCATCCTCTGAAGTGAATGCTATTTGTAGCTTTTAGCCTTATATGTCAGCAAGGCCATGAGAGAAAACAAGAACTTTCTGATCAAGCTTATTCCCAATCTTTCCATTTTAAAAACTGGATCCAAGTGGCTGGTTTTTGTCGAGAGGCTTGGGCTACAAATGCTTATCAGATATTCTCTGGAAACACAGAAGGCAACAGGTGTGCTAGATGGGAGACAAATTGTGGAGAACAAGGGTTTTGCTTGATTGTTTTTTACATTTACAACAAAAAAAGAAAATGGGGAAGAAAGATAAATAAGCATAGCATAATTTCTTGAATTCTTTCTAAGTCCTACAATAACTGCACTATCGTTTGCATGACCAGGAGGGAAGAAGAGGCTTAAGAGTTAGAGGGTTTCCTAACATTTTGAGTCAACTATTTACTGCCTCTCCTATAGGCATTAATAGACCTATTTGCCCATGACTTAAAAACAAATCAAATTGGAACTGTCCTTTTTCTACTCTATTGCAGAAAAGAGATGGCCCATTTTTCGTTTATGGCATTATGACCATCTGAAATAAATGTAGCAGAACCCAGAGATCAATAATTTAATATGGCTCTCCACAGGTTGTTCTCCTTATTATGTTCTCAACCTCTGACCATTACAGAACTTCTTCTGCAATGGCCTACTTTATAGTATACATTGAAGGAAGGCATGGAATCGGTTGAAAAACCAGTGGCTTGGAGACAACATATTCTGAGCATGCAAAAGATACCAAGCTCACTGTGTGGCATCTGGAAAAAGGGACAAAAAAGAGGTGTGATCTGCATGGCTTGATTCAGTATAGGTCTGATACACAACAAAAGGAACCTTTATTAATTATTTTTAGGAGTAAAATTTTACTACTATAAAGGGCTAAATGTTGAAGAGAGCATAAGGGAGCCCAAACCCTGTATATAGACTTGTCTTCAATATTGAAATCTACAGATCAGATTGTAGAAAGTGCTTCTGCTTAAAACTTTAGTGCATTAGAAGGATGTAAACAGTGCATTCTCCTTAAGTGTAACAAAACCTACTTAAGAGCTTTGTAGAAATCCTGAGTATAAAGTGTTACAATGTTAGATATAATAATAATAATAGTAAAGTTGGAAGAGACCTTGAAGTCATCTAGTCCAACCCCCTGCTCAGGCAGGAAACCCTATACCATTTCAGACAAATGGCTGTCCAGTCTCTTCTTAAAAACTTCCAGTGTTGGAGCATTCACCGCTTCTGGAGGCAGGTTGTTCCACTGGTTAATTGTTCTCACTGTCAGGAAATTTCTCCTTAGTTCTAGGTTGCTTCTCTCCTTGATCAGTTTCCACCCATTGCTTCTAGTCCTGCCTTCAGGCGCCTTGGAGAATAGCTTGACTCCCTCTTCTTTGTGGCAGCCCCTGAGATATTGGAACACTGCTATCATGTCCCCCCTCGTCCTTCTCTTCATTAAACTAGCCATACCCAATTCCAGCAGCCGTTCCTTATATGCTTTAGCCTGTATATACATACAGGCTGTTTCTAATTATGGTAATGTCTTCTTTTCTCTCCCTGAACCCTTGGCATCAAATAAACTAAAATTGGTAGTCCTCAGTGACCTTTCAGCACATGGACACAGGGTGAAAAAAGCAATAATTGTTTAGAAACACCGTTTCTTTCCCAGGTTCTGGTCTGGTGGGATTGTTACATTGGTGACTAAGGCTCTGAAAGCTTAGCTGAGTGCTTTGTCACTGGTATGACCTTACAGTAGCTTCCTTATCTACAGTAGTTTAACTTCCACTTCCACTGTTGATCAACTTTAATGTGGAGGTGACGAGCACAGCCATTCATGTCAGGAAGACGGCAAGTCAGAATTATTCACTGAGAGACCAAAGACTTCCATCCTTTACACAAGCTGGGAACTAAGTTGGACTAAATGAAATTAAGCGGCCTATGGTAATCCAGCAAACATGTTATGCAGGTAGGATCCATAATTGGTACCAGCAGCTCGGTCATTAAGTGAGGTAGTTGTTAAGTGGGAAATCATATGATCAGAAATGTGTTTTCCTTTTCCTCACTCCCCCCTAGATAGCTGGCTAAAAGCTGACAGTACTCATCAGCTTCACACTTCCACTGCTTGCCTCCTAATCAGTTACACAACTTTTGAAATGCTTACCCAAGTGTTTGGATATTTAGCAAGAAGCAACTTAAAGTTTGTATTTACAGTAGTGGCCAAAATTGTGGAAACCTTTTGGGAAAAATGTATTTTTGAGGTTTGATGTCTAATAACACCACTTTTTTTTGAGTAGTACCATAAAATTATATATCAATGGAAAGATAATTTAATCAAAAATGTAATGCAACATAGTTTGTTCAATTATCTGTACTGTATTCTATGAAAAATTATAGCCAAGTAACCAGAAAAAGGAAGCACAACTTGCTTAGGTTGATATCACATAGCTTTCCTTCATCTGATTGTAGCCAATGAGCATGAGTGTTTAGAGAGCCAATCAGGTGTCATCTTGTTTTGGCAATGAGCCAATCAGATCACAGTAGGATTCAGTTATTGATGTCATGTATTGAAGCTGAGAGGAGGACATTTGTCAGTGTGTTTTGTGATTGCTATCAAGTTGGTTGGTTTTTTTTTTCTTTCTTTCATTTAGTGAGCTTGTAAAACGTAATAAAATTAAATTAATGGTGCAAAGAGTTGACTGGTTGCCCAGAAAGCGATGTAAAATAGTATTATTAAGTGAACAAGGCTACAGTTATAAAGAAATTAGAAGAAAAATTGGTGGAAACTTAACCAAAGGTGGCATTTCTACTATACATTTTTCCCAAAAGGTTTCCACAATTTTGGCCACTACTGTACACATACATAGAAAGCAACATGCTGGCACTGGAAACAGTGGGCCTACTATGCAAACTGGCTGGTGTATTCTCCATTAAGTGTCTTACTCTCTTTTAAAATTTTTCTCTCCAAGCTCTTTACTCTGTGGGGTGTCAGAGGTAGATGTATCAGGCACAGGAGATTGCCTACAGCAATTACTTGTTTTTTTCCCTTACCTCCCCCCCCCCCAAGGCGAAGAGATTGTAGTTGAAAGGATTACAAGAAAGTAAGCAGGTATACAATGGGGAATGCACTGAGCTGTTTGCATTGTGTGCTTATGGCTGCTGGTCCATTGCATTTAAAGCTATTCCCCATGCTTGTTTTCTGTCTTGTAATCCCTTCTTCTCTCATCTATCAGCTCTGCAGGGGGGTAGGAAATGTAGCAGGCCAGGTACAGGAAAATGAGTTCTGACTGTAATGGCAATTACATGACTAAAGGACAAAACCATTAACTTTGAATGGTCACTGAACAAGGTAGTTGATAAATGAAGATACTTATACTGAATTTGGATTTTCCAAATCTTAACGCATTACTCTAACCCAGGGGTGTCAAACTGCCTGCCTATGGGCCGGTTTCATCATACCGGAGTCGCGCCCACCCCATTGCCAGCAATGGCGAAAAAGCTCCGATACATTGCGTGACGTCATGTGACGTCGCGAGTTTGACATGTCTGCTCTAACCCCATTGGTTATTCTGGGGTTCTCAACTAAATGCCCATGAAAAATTAATATAAACCAGAAACCAATAAAAAGAGTTACATTTTAAAACATTACTTGAGAGTTAGAAGCCCGTTGAAATGTGGCATTCATTGTATTAAAGATCAGAACTACCTCTGACAAATGGAATATACATGTAATCCTCTGTGTACCTGCATGCCACACAAAAGAAAACAGGATATCTGCAAAGCAGATAGAAAACCTAGTTCAGTCTCCTTATGATGAATTTCCTCATATTAAATAACTGCCATTTATTTAGTGACTGGTTTATTGCAATAGATTTAGATCCTGTCTTTTCTTCGGGAGCTTAAAGCATGGTCAGTGGCTTTCTCTTTATCAATGTTTCCCACAACTGTGAAATAGGCTGCATGGGGAGAGAGAACTTTAATTTTACCACTATAATAATTATTCCATGCTGGCTGTTTCATTTTCGCATTGGCTTCTTTCTTTCTGTCATCTACTGAGAGGAAAAAGGAGAAGCATATCCTGTAATATTTGTTGGGACTCCTTCCCCCAGCCTCCCTGCAAATTAGACTCTTCTGTTCTTCACTTTCCTGAATATGTATTCCATTCCTGCCCTATGCAATTTATATGAGTATGCATCTTTGAGTCATTGTGGACTCCTGGTCACAGCCTGGAGTAGTCCTGGCAATTTTCTTGGCAAGATTTTGGAAGCGGTTTGCCACTGCCTCCTTCCTAGGGCTGAAAGTGTGACTGACTGACTGACCCAAGGGAATCCAGTGGCCACATAGCTAAGGCAGGACTAGAGTCAGTCTCCCAGTTTTAAGCTTGATGCCTTAATGTGTAAACCAAACCAAACTCTCTGCACAATTTACAGTAGAGTAAATATCCAAGTATGATCCTTGAATAAAGGTTCAAATATTTCTTTGTTTTCGTCCTTGTGGGGCTGACAACGAACATTTTAACTGACAATTTAACACTTTAATACTAACAATCATGCAATTTAAAAGTTTAATTAAAAGAGCAATTTTATAATATGCAAGAACAAATGCACAAATGATCTAATGCAGTGGTTCTCAACCTTTTTAATGCCGCGACCCCCAACCGGTCGTAAGTCGAGGACTAAACCGGTCGTAAGTCGAGGACTACCCAACCGGTCGTAAGTCGAAGACTTTCCCTGCCCGGGAGTGCTGCGCATGCGTGGTTCCGCCCCCTGCGCCGGCCGAGGCGTAGCTGGCAAGCGGCAGAGATGGAGCAGGCCGACCACCAGCTGGCCCAGCTCAAGGGAGGTATGGCACCCGCCAGAAAAGGGGAAAAAAATGGCGGACGGCCTTGCTTGGTGACCCCCGTGAAATGGTCGATCGACCCCAAATGGGGCCACGACCCATAGGTTGAGAACCGCTGATCTAATGTAAAACAATGAAATAATGATCAATAAAACCCACACATTCCTGATACTCAACTCATTCCCTGTTCCTTTGAGCAAAATTCAGCTCTCCTTTTATTACTTTATATCTATTTATAATTGTCAGATACTTAAGAGGATTAACTCTTTTGTCCAGACAACCCAGTGTTGTGCTTGATCAAATGCAAAATGCACTATAATAAGTCTGCAGGGCAAACAAAATACCTTGTTTTCAAAACCCGTCTATCTTTGCTTAATGAAGAACATTCCACATAATTTGGTTTATCAAAAATACAGGAAGTGAGATTGAAAAAAATATTTAATATTTTTTGATATTTAAAAAATTTATACATTTTCCCAATGTAACTTACCATTTCCTAAGAGTTGTGAAGATTTTGTGTTCCTGTATTATACTATTGGATGAAGGCAAAGAATATCACTCCAGCATCATGATAAGATAGGTATTACTTTATTAGACTGATAACAGATTGCAAGCCGACCAGACGCTGCCTATGCCTTTCATGCATTCTGAGCAGCATCAGGAATCTTAACCACTTCACAGTTACCATCCTGTCTATTCCCATAATACAGAAATATACCTAACAAGGATTCATTAAATTAATGAACACTTTAATTAAATAAATAAAAAATCTAACTAATATGACAATTAAAAAGGAATCAAACAAATGCACAATGGCGTATCATTTTTTTTTTAAAAAAATCTTAATGGTCTATTTATGGAGGGGAAAAATGATAAAAGCTTTATTAAAGGTCAACGAAGTTTGGAGAAAATTTCTAAATCATCACTACAGGAAAGGCCCTAATGTAAAATCTATCATAGATAAAATAAAATATGAGGGATTTATATTTCTCTTTCCTTTTTCTTTCCTATTTCTTTTTCCTTTTTTAAAATAACAATTTAACAAAACAGAATTAAGATTAATATTTTTATTATGTGAACAATCTGATATAAAACATTACAGTACTGCAAATGAAAACAAACCAAGAGACAACAAATATGGGCATTTCAAATAAGGCACATGTAAAAAAAACCACACATCCAGTGAAATAGACAAGTTTCTATATATATATATATATATATAATATTTATATTTGGAGGTAGAAATAATTACAAAAATATGCAAGCACTTTAACCATTAGCAGTTCTGTTAAAACTAGGGTCCTTATTAAAAACTGCCTTGGTAAAACAGTACAGATGGCATTTTATGCACTACATTTTTATGGTACCTGTATATTTTAATTTGAGTACTGGTAGTGAGAAAAATGCTATTCCATGACCAATACAATAAGATTTTTTAAAAAAGTTATAAATGTTCATACAAATGTATTTAATAACAAAAACTTATTGAAGCACCACATTTTTCCCTCAAAAAAAAAACCTGCATTGTTTTTCTTTGTTAGCATTAGAGACCTAATGATGTTTTTAATAGTGTTGCTATATCTGCTGGAATGGCTCCTTCTTCTCCTGTAGAATTAAAGGAATATGTCAGATTTTCATGTGCAAAGAACATTTCATCCAAGTTAATAGTTACAACCAAGGCAACTAAAATATCATTTCTGCAAGCTTGCTAAATGAACATGAGAATATTATCGCAATGGAATACTGTAGTTTTTAAAACAATGGAATGCAAAATTTGCTTGGTCATTTATTTGCAAATCACTGGTGCAATTTAATCTGTTTTCCAACTTACTCTTGGGGTTTTGCATAATAGTTATTATTCTGATTAATCTTGTTGATATGTCTGACTTAGCTGTAATCCAATATGGTAGCTGGCATAAATTACAATAATCAGGAACTCAAGTGTTTGAGCAAGCCAACAAGGCCAAAATACTACTCTAAAAGTTACTTTGGCCACATCAAGTACCTATGTGTAGCCAATGCTAAATTTTACTTTTATGTATACTTTTGCATCTTGTTGTACACATTGCTTTTCAATAGTAGACAGCATGACAAAGAGATCTATGAAAAAGAAATACTAACTTGGATAATAAAACATTTGTACCATTATTTATATTAAAAATAAACAGATAAAAGTAAAACTACAAAAGCAACAATAGACAACATGCTTATTATTTCCATATTCCTTTTATTTTCTATAAAAACAGATTTGATGACATGATTAATATTTCTGAATTTCTTTGGTTTTATAAATACATTTTTTTTCTATCTCACACACTTGTGCACCCTATCTTTTTAGCATACTAAAAGTATTCTGCGAGGACTCACCTGTATCTGTTGCTGTCATATCTTGCTCTAATTTTAACTTCTGCTGACTGATTTTG
Organism: Protobothrops mucrosquamatus; assembly: GCF_001527695.2. NCBI lineage: Eukaryota > Metazoa > Chordata > Lepidosauria > Squamata > Viperidae > Protobothrops > Protobothrops mucrosquamatus. The sequence goes on from NW_015386701.1 coordinate 259,682, forward strand.
AGCATGGATTCTTCTATGGTCCCTTTACTTATAAGCCTAATAACCTGCACTTCTCTAAAAAAAATAAAACCAAACCACATCAAATATTTATTCATATATTTATGTAAAACAGTATTTATAGTTTATTACAAGTATATTATTTCCCATCTGGCATAATTTTATAGAAAATGAAGCTTGTTTATTTTGGAGCAATGAATGAGTGACTAATCTTACTCATGCAAAGACAAACATATAAAGTGATAGCAACTATGTATTAGAACTGTGATGCATAAATGTAACATATAAGCAGTTACATGTCATAGACATATATCATACATGCGGTGTCAGACAAAAATTGCAAAACAACTTTAATATTGGGAATTCCTATATTCATATATGAATCACTAAAAACATTTTATCAAAAAAATGAGTTATTTTAAGCAGTGATCTAAAGCCTGCCTTTGTATCTGTTCTTGTGTTGCTGCTATCTCCATAATTTCAATGAAATGAAACTATGGTTTGGTCTCAAAACAACAAACAAGATTGGCTGACACTAGAAACATAAAATCAATTTTAACTTATGTAAGTGGGATAAGTATTGCTAAGATGGATGTACGGACAGATAATTCTTATAATTGTCTGATACTCTAAAAAGTCTTATTTAGACTTAAAAAAAGAACAAATGATCCAGTCTAAAGTTTTATCTCTAACCAAGGTATTCACACCAGTACACCAAATTAATCATAATAAAATCAGCACTTTATAAAATTGGGAAAGGTTTTTTTTTATCAATCCATACCTCGTCTGTCCAACTCTGTGGCATCTGTCTTCAGCCTGTTTGTCATTGTAAGGATTGCAGTCAATATCATGGAGAATGACCACGTTGGCTGAAGTCAAATTAATCCCAAGTCCCCCAGCTTTAGTTGAAAGCAAGAAAATAAATATATCCATATCTGAATTGAATTCATCTATCAAATGTATCCTATCAAAAAAGAAAGAAAAAACAATGCATTCATTAGCACAAAAAGTATTTTTTTAAAATGAATCCCCTATTGCTTGGTCATATTATAAAAGCTGGCATACATACACATTCATTTGTTGAGCATAGCATCGAAGCATGTATAAAGGAAATCTCATAGAGCAGATAGGTTCTTACCTATCAGAGATCTGTGTCTTTCCATCCAGTCTAAGATAGCGATGTTGCTCATGTTTCAAGAGAACTTCCAAGATGTCCAGCATCATGGTAAATTGGCTAAACAAGACAACTCTGTCACCCTAATGGACAAAGCAATATAGTTAATTTATAAGCTACTTACATCAGAAAGCCAAGTACACAAATATTAAAGCTGCTTTAGGCTACATAGGCTGAATTTAAAACTAAGCAATGCATTTGAAAGCCAGGATTCAAATATTTAACATGCTTATTAAGTGGAGAGAACAGAACAGCCAATGTGATGGCTTCACTTGATCATGAAATGGACAGCGTATCTGTCTTTGTCAGCTGTAATTTATGTATAAGCAATGGCTAATAAGAATTATTAGAGAATGTAAATTAGAACATAAGCAAAACTCTATGGGATGCAACAATACACTGCTAATAAAACACAGGAATAGTCTAATACACGGGTGTCAAACTCGCTACGTCACGTGACGTGTCGCGACATATCGCGACTTTTTTCCCATTGCCAACAATGGGGTGGGCGCGGTTTTGATGTGACACATCTGACCCGCGGGCCGGCAGTTTGACACCCCTGGTCTAATACTTTAGGAACAGGTTAGTTTACTCTAGTTTAAATAGCAGAAAAATATGATCTGAATATAAACTTAAATGTATAGATATTTTCTAAAGATGATTTTATGTTTCAGTCTTGGAACACTCAGTAGCAAATTGCTACAAAAGGTATTTCCACTTTTGTCACATATGCAGGCTTGTCTTTTCTTTAGAAGAATACATCTACTTTGTCTTTAAAACTTAGGAGTTTGATCTAAGACATTTCCCATCATGTTATTTGGTAAAGAGGTCAGAAAGTTATTAGTTTAAAACTAATAAATTTATTAGTTATAAATTCTCAAACATTACACATTCTGTTATCACACAGAAACTAAGAATCAATCCAGCCTGGGACTGACATTGCTTTGAGGAACAACTCATTAGGTAAACAAAATTAAAATGTTTACTACAGGAATAAAAACAATGTCAACTTTCAATAGATTCTTTCCCAGTAAAGTAAGTTAGTAGCATTTTCTGAAATTAGACTGCCTTCATCTCCACTTTTAAAATATACACTGCACAGCTTCAAAAAGAATCCAGTTGGTTTAAGACAGAGGTCCCCAACCTTTTGGACACCAGGGATCGGTTCCGTGGAGAGAGGTTTTTCTGCGACCTGGAGGGGGCGTGGTTTTGTGTGTTGCCTGCATCCCGCGGATGGGGCTTTGTTTGTGCGGACCAGTTGCTGGCATGCTGCGGCCTGGTACCGGTCCACGGACCAGGGGTTGGGGACCCCTGGTTTAAGGGTTAGGGTTACTAAAAGCAATACTTAAGTATTGTCCAAAAAGGTTCTCAAAGATTAGAAAACTAGATTTCTTAGCTCTGAACCTCACTTTCTTTGGCCATTAGTTCTATAACTAACAATTAGCTGTCACCAATCTCCCTCTCATCTCTCATCTAGTTAAGGCAGCCGTAACAGGCCTATTTCGTTACATTATAAAGTGTATAATAAAACTCATTTAGGCATTAATTGCATTTCCCCCTTTTCCCCAATACACTATTTTTCACCCAAACATCTGAGGAACCTACCTGATGAAGAGTCCCTATGCACATGTTACACTAACCATGGGTAAATTGGGAGCAGGCATGATTTTTAGCCATGGTTAATGACAAACCTAGATAAAGGGTATTGAGAGGGCAGATGAGTTCATAATCCTACAAGCAACTGCTGACCTTTAGCCCTGGCTAATATTGCATCTATTTTGTTTTCAAAGAACCTTCAAAGGTGAGAAATTTGAAGAGAGCTTCCCACATTTTAATTAATATGCCTATTGTTTTCTAAAATGTGTTTCTTGTCAGTATAGTTTACAGCTGAAAAGAACTCATTTATTTGTAAAGGTTAGTATATCGAAAGGTATTGGTATGTAGGGCGCACCTTTTCTTTAAAATCCGATAAAATACGTATAAGTGTCCTAAATTTTCCAGAATCCAAAATTAGATCCATTTCAAGCTTGAAGTCATGAATATTTGCATACTGTTTGCAAAGCAAATGCAGTTCATAATCAGTCATCACACACATATCTTCAAAAATAAGGTCGGGGTTTGCTTCACAGTGTGTAGGCTCCTAAAACAACAACAATTTTTAGTTATTTGCAAATGAATAATTTTAACATGCAATACACATCTACTGTCCTGTAATTAATTTTATCCCACAGTCCCATTTTTTTAGACGACTCCCCGGAGCTCTCTGAGCTTGTTTGTTTTCTTGCAGACGTTTCATTATCCAAACTACAGTAGGTAACATCATCAGTGCTACTAGCACTGATGACGATATCTAGTTTGGGTAATGAAACGTCTGCAAGAAAACAAGCAAGCTCAGAGTACACCAAGGACCCCTCATATCAACCCTGAGCAACAAATATTCTCCTTTTTAGAAGACCATTGGTATAATCTGAAATATGAAGTAGCACGATTCACTTCTCCATGATTACTTCTCAGATCTGGCTTTAATTAACACTTTTTTAAAAAAATTGTAAACTATATTTCAGGGAGAATTTAACTGAGATTACTGATGAGACGTGAATAGTTGAGACAGCTTTCTGTTATACTATGGTGTAACATGAACATAAACATCTCAGTTCAACTTCAAGCCATACTGTGAAAGTACTATGTGTGGCGAATGCATCCTTGAAAAACAAGTCATAGTTATTCTATACTACAGTCATCAATATTCATCTCTGAATCTCTGCCATGGCCTGGCCAAGTGATACTATGGAGGCTTTGCTGGATGCAGTTGGAGTCTGGATAGGGATAAACTGACTTCAGCTCAACATTACCAAGACAGAGTAGCTTTGAGTGTTAGGGCCTCCTGGATCTGGTGATTTTCTACATTAATATTAGATTATATTCCCCTACCCTGGACAGAATGGGTATGCAATCTGAGATCCTCCTGCAGTCATGACTTCCGTTTGAAGAGCAGATAGCAGCTGTGAAGGGGTGGGGGGAAAGGGCTTTGCTCTGCTTTGTGCTGTGTATCAACTAAGCCCCTTCCTGGATCAGGAAGCAACATGCTTGATTTACTCATGCTTTGGTCACTTTCCAAGTAGATTACTGTAATGTGCTCTATATGGTACAGTTCTTGAACAACATTTAGAAGGTTCAATTGGTCCTAAATGCAGCAATGCAAACAATTATGGATGTGTGTTACTTTGCCCATGTTCTTTCTATCTTTCTATCTNATCCATCCATCCATCCATCCATCCATCCATCCATCCATCCATCCATCCATCCATCCATCCATCCATCCATCCAGCAAACACTATATATATATATACCACACACATACCATCCTACTGTCTGGGGCAAATGCACCTTATGACAAAACCAAATGCATCTATTTCTTACCTTGAGCATGAGTTTTGACATAACTTTAAGTTTTTCAGAGGTATAATACTGGCGGTGTAGGAGAGGATGATTAGCCATTTTTCTGAGTTGCATCATGACATTACCCATTTCAGAAGTTTTTTCTATGAACAGAGACAGGTATTAATGTTAATTAAAAAGTCTTTTTTTACAGATATAACTAAAAAAATAGCAGAGCTCGATGTTTTTGTTCCTCATACAAAAGAAAAATTACCGAGAATTATTTATATGCATTCATACCTTGACCATCCATAGATTTCTTAAGGCAGCTAAAAAGATCTTGGTATAGTTGTTCTTGTTTCTCTGTCATTTCACACCGCTCAACAATTTCTTTTTTGGGAGGTAGTTGCTGCAGCACCTGACAGACCAAGACCAAAATTCTATGTATTAGGAGAACAAACTTACATGTAGAACCACAGATATAAATCTGGAAGATACTGTATACTTAGTTATGGTAACCTGATATGAAATAATTATTTTTCATTGCAGAGTAAAGACACACCTCTTCTTTTACTCTTCTCAAGATGAATGGTTTTATTATCTGCTTTGCATGTGCAATTCTCTCCTTTTCATACACACTATGCTCCTCAGATGCTTTCTAATAAAAAATCAAAAACATAAAGAGCATTTCATACTCCCAGCCAAGCAAGTTAATGTGTCCTGTTTTAGTTTAGTTTAGTTTAATACAATGTTTGAATCCACTCATTTTTATTAAACCACTGTTACACGACAGTATGTGCATGTCCAGTTACATTGTGGTTATGACAATTACTAAAACGATTACTATTGTACAGAACAGTTATCTACAGTTGCAAATTTGAAGATTGCATGATTTTTCTGAACTATGTTTTAAAATTACCTTTAAATTTACAGTGCAAAATTAACAATAATCATGTAATTTTTATCTTCATTTCATAACAATAAAAACACATACAAAATACACTTACTGCTTTAGAAGAAAATATCCTCCGAATTTCACTGGTGCTACTACTGAACATGTGTGGCATTACAAAATTCAATAGGGACATAAGTTCTAAAAGATTATTTTGAACAGGAGTCCCAGTTAGCAGAAAACGATTTTTTGCCTGTTTTGATAAAAATAAACAAGGAGTGATTAGAAAATGAAACATTAAATCACCATTTTGCTAAAACGTTGTATTATGAGTTTCATCTCACTGTTGAGAGAGGCAATATTGTCATAGTTACACATTTTAAAACTAGCCTACAATATTTTAAAACCAGGAAGTTGCAAGTAACAGCCTTAAATGTCACCGAAGTGAAACAATACAGAGAACACCGTAACTGTTTTTGTCATTTGACAGATAATAGCTGCCACACTTTGCTATGCAGTTAATCACAACAGTATGCATGCATGAGTGTCTATTTAAAAAATTAATAAAGCTACCACACTCATAATTTGTAATTCTGCAATGCATACAATAAAAAGGTGTAAAAACAAACCCCAAGAAAATCAAAACCATAATCAATACGTAAGAGAGGCTGGTGTTAAAACATACAGACACAATATTGGAAGGGCTTATTCCAAAGGGCAGATACAGCAACAGAGAAGTCATGGCTCTTAGATCACATTAGGTGGCATTGTTTCAAAAACGGTTTTTTCTACTCTATATGCAACCTTGTGGGACAGGAAGAGATAAGAAGAGATGGTTGTGCAAGACAGACAAGTCCTATGCCACGTATGGCTTTATATAGTTTCTATATTTAGACCTAAGGCTTATTGTATATTTATAGAACTCACTGAGGTAACTGTTTACAGGATTGCAATTTAATGCTGTAAAATGAGAAACAGACTATTTATGAAAATATTTTATTTAAGATGTAACATTTAGTGAACCTTGAACATGTAAATCATAACTGAGAAAAAGAATCAAGAGTAAAGAAAGAGTAAAGAAACAATCAGTGCCTTACATTAATTGTCATCAGATGCTGATAGCGTACAGAACCCATATTTTTTAGCATATGACCTTCATCAAAAATTGCATAATTAAGTTTCATCTTGCGAAACAGATTACGATCTTCTGGACTACTAATTGCACAGTTATACCTATCAAGAGAACAAACTATGAGCATATTTTGCTTTACAAACATGCATAAATTTATTATATTATATTACATACATATATATACATACATACACACAAAATATATATTCTAGCACTCATTAAGTCAGTTCTGATAGTATACTAATGCACGTTTCTTGTTTAAGAAAATGCATGTTTAAATGAAAGAGCTATTTAACTCTGGCAAAAGTTTTAAGAACTATTACCTGAAAAAACAAAATTTCTAGGAGTATTTGAACTGTAGAAGTTGTTACAGTTTCAATATTATATTTGCCTTTGGTTGAATTTTGTATGCAACACTGTGGCACAATATGCACAACTATTTTTCCATTACAGGTAGTCCTTGCTTAGCGACTGCTTTGAACAACAACTGTTCAAGTTACAGTGGTGATGACATAGTAACTTGGTGACCAATGCTTGCATTTATGATCTTCCCAATGCGTCTCTCAATCATATCTTTGTCATTAGTTAGCTAGTATGTATTATCTTGTGTAAAATCATAAGCTCAGACATGGTCATATGATTTTTCACTTAGCGAAAACGTTGCTTAATGACTGAGTTGCTGATCCCATTTGGGTCACTAAATGACTATACCTGTAGTATACAGTACTGGCCAAAATTGTGGAAACCTTTTGGGAAAAGTGTATTTTTGAGGTTTTGATGACTAATAACACCACTTTTTTTGGAGTAGTACCATAAAATTATATATCAATGGAAAGATAATTTAATCAAGAATGTAATGCAACATAGTTTGTTCAATTATCTGTACTGTATTCTATGAAACGTTATAGCGAAATAACCAGAAAAAGGAAGCACAACTTGCTTAGGTTGATATCAGGTAGCTTTCCTTCATCTGATTGTAGCCAATGACCATGAGTGTTTAGAGAGCCAATCAGGTGTCATCTTGTTTTGGCAATGAGCCAATCAGATCACAGTAGGATTCAGTTACTGATGTCATGTATTGAAGCTGAGAGGAGGACATTTGTCAGTGTGTTATGTGATCACTATCAAGTTGTTTGGGGTTTTTTTCCCTTTCATTTAGTGAGCTTGTAAAACATAATAAAATTAAAGCAATGGTGCAAAGAGTTGACTGGTTGCCCAGAAAGCGATGTAAAATAGTATTATTAAGTGAACAAGGCTACAGTTATAAAGAAATTAGAAGAAAAGTTGGTGGAAACTTAACCAAAGGTGTACACTTTTTCCAAAAGGTTTCCACAATTTTGGCCACTACTATATTCAATATACAGAATAAAATCTCTAAAAATAATATCTTATTGGGAAAGTATAACCAGTAATGAATCTTGGATTATGCTATATCTATTACATTTGGTGTGCTTACAAGAATATATTCATTTATAACTATGAGAAACGTGTGACTTATAGAGACATTTTGAATACTGAAGGGAAACTACAAAATAAACAAGAACTGGAAGAACAGGGCATTGAGCTATCATGGTGGCCACACCTGCAAATGCAAATGAGATATGAGAAAGATGCCAAAACATATAGTTTTTATAAAGACCAGACAGTGTTTGACCAGATACTATTGTCATCAGATGAAAAATTGATTAAGAAACTATATAACTTTTTGTTAAACTTAAAGATAGAAGATGAACAAGTCAAAGAAACAATGATAACATGGGGAAAAAAACTTTGGGCACAATGTAGAGCTAGAAAAATGGCAAAACCTGTGGTAAAGAAACTATAAAAAACAGGGCAGCAACCTATAAAGAAAAATTATATAAAATGTTTTATAGATGGCATTTACCACCTGCAAGGTCAACAAAAATGTTTAAAAACATGTCTAGCAATTGTTGGAAATGTAGGCAAAAGCCAGGCATGTACTACCATCTTTGGTGGACATGCCCTAAAGCAAAAAAAAATTCTGGTCAAAAATAATATGTGGTTAGAGAAAATGTTAAGAAAACATGTAAATTTTAAGCCGGAACGATTTCTTTTAGGTATAACCACAGAAAACTATGATAAAAATGTGTATATTTAATACTACATGTACTAACAGCAGCGAGAATTACATTTGCACAATATTGGAAAAATGAAGAAACACCAGCTGAAGAAGACATAATTAAGAAAATTCTGGACCGTGCAGAAATGGACAGGCTTATATTGAAAATGAAAGGGAAAGAAGATACAGAATACTTTCAAACATGGGATACTTTTTACAAATGGCTAGAGAAACGGAGTAGAGAGTAGGAATGGAAGATGTATTATTAAGTTAAATATGTGGACCCAGACAGCACGTTGTTTACTAAGCACTAAAGATTTACAATTATAAAAAAATAAAAAATTTTTTTTTTAAAAGAATATATTCATTTATAACTCGCCACAGTCAATGGGAGTAACACCATTTATTGGAAAATTTGTGCAAATCAACTCTGGATTTTACAAAATGTTTGAAATATTACTGTATGTGAAGGTATACATCTCTTTTTCAAATTATTATATTATATAAAAGTGTCATACTCAAGTGAAACACTTGAAAAGAAGTACTTTGTTAGATAACTACATTTTTTATGGATTTCTACTTACGTTGTCACAATCACATTGAAATCTGTTACTTTATTATGGATATCCATTCTGAAATGCCTCCTGTCTTCTTGAGACCCTAGGCAAAAATACAATGTGAGTTAAACTTTTCAGTAATTCCAGGTAATTTATTAAATCATTCTTATGAATTTGATTGCAATTCACAAGTTCAGTTTGCTTCATTGTGTCATAAAAACATATAACTATACTTTAGCTATACATGTTTTACTTTGAAACACAATTTCTTACCATAATAAAATAAAATCTGGAGTTCAGGACACCACAGGTTAATTTCTCTTATCCAGTTATCTATTGTTAAAAAAATACATGAAATTGTTAAAGAAGTATTTTATTAGTCTACTCACATGTGTAGTATAATATTTAAATTTCTTAGGCTTTTTTCCCAACACAAAGGTCCAAGATTTTACCTACCTATTGTAGATGCTGGCACAACGATCAAATGTGGACCTACATCACCCAGTTGATAAAGATATGCCAGAAAAGCAATTGCTTGAATGGTTTTTCCTAAACCCTAGATAAAAAGTAATTTAAAATAGAATTATTGTTATAGCTATTGTTAAATCTAAAATATTAAAATATTTAATATTTAGAAGTAAATGACAAACTTTTTAAAGCATCACACATAATATTTCCTTCTTCAAATAATTTGTAACATCCCTAATCTATACAGTACAACTGGTAAAAATTTTCTTCATTCTTCATTCATGCAATGTCTTGACTTATAAGAAAGACCCAGGTCCTTCTTGGCAACTGCTGCTTCTTTGTCCATAAAACTCAGTCTCATGCTTCTTTAGCTTTTAATATTCTGCAGTCTCATATATTGATTCTATTAGTGTCACCTTTCTGAAGTTGAAGACAACCAATTTACTCTTTTCCAAAACTCATCTGGAATGTCCCCGTCAACACACTCACAGTATGATTTAGTCCCAGGTCTTCATGCTAACCTATTCAGATATGTCACTTTCTCTCTTGCTTAGAAGCATAAGATTGTATTAACTGGTGTGATGCAATGGTTAAGGAGTTAGATTAAGGCTGGAAAAGACCCATGTTTAAGTCCTTTCTCATTCATGGAAATTCACTGGTGACTTTGGATCAGCTACATGTATTATAAATTATTTCAGTATGAATAAAAGCCACAATGTTTTCAACTTACCATTTCATCAGCTAAAATCCCATTCAATGAGTGCTTATGCAAAAGTGCTAGCCAATTTAAACCAATCTTCTGATATGGCTTAAGTTCCATGCTGACAATAGAAAAGAAAGCACACAAATTACTGTTACGGTATGTGAATTCAAACCCTCTGACCTACAGTTTACCAAACTTGTAGCATAGTGGCTAAAAATTCCTTAATCAAAACTTGCCTTTTTGTTACAATCATGCTGCCCTCAACTGTCCCACTATTATATGGGAAATAATACTAAATTACATTACAGTTTTGGTATGAATTAGAATAGTGGTGGTGAACCTGTGGCACGTGTGCCAGAGGCGGCACTCAGAGCCCTCTGTGGGCATGCGCGTCATCACCCCAATCCTGCCTCCCGGTGGCCCCCTCTTCACCAGCAGCCCCCCTGGAGAAGTCGCCAAGGACATGGCAGCTGGGCAGCATGGACAAGACTCCACCCTCGCACCCCGTTGCGTGGATGATGCTGCAGGGCCACCTGGGCGATCTGCTGCAGCAGGCCATGGAGGCGGTAGGTGGCCTGCAGGGGGGCGGGACAGGCGGGCAGCGGGGCGGTTTTTGGGCACTTGGTGTCTAAAAGGTTTGCCATCACTGAATTAGAACATGTAAATATGTTAAATGTTTCAAAGCATTTACAATAATTATAATAGGTCTTGATGTACAATGCTCACAACTTGCTCTGCCAACAAATAAATCCTTTTAATTTTAATGGAAGATATTTAAACACAGCTGCAATTATCTGTAAACTGTGCAAGCGTTGAGTGAGCGCACAAGCGTGCAAAACTCCATTTCTGCAGGCGATGGGTACACACGTGAAACCATCACTTCTTCTCCTCCACTGCCAATCCACAGAGCCACAAAGGTTGGGGGCCGCTGTACTGGAATGTGAGTTTCTCTGCTCTTAATCTAGCACTTTAACCACCATATTATATCACAATCTTTCTTTTCTGTATATGTTGTTGCGTTTATTAATAAGCAATGTTGCTAACCTTGGATTCAGGATGGATGGTTGGTCAATGTTCCATCCACCACCTCCATCTCCAGTGATCTTTGTTACTTGTTTGGTCAGTTTATTTGAGATCTCTTCACATTTGTTCATAAGTTTTAAAACAACATCTCTTTCTCTTAGTAGTATTTTGCAATTCCAAATAATATCTTCTGACAAGCCATTGGTCCTACTCATTTTTGTGAACTGCCAGAGAGAGAAGAGGAAAAAAAAGAAGTCACTAGGTTTAAATACAAAATCAAAATAAACTAAGCGTGGAGAATCCATCAGTTTTATTGTTCAGACTTTTGGTCATTCTAACTTAATTATTTTTTTCAATAAATTTTCATTTTTATTCAAAATGTTAAAATACAAACTACAAAGAAGAAAAATTCAAAAACAAAGCAAAACTAGACAAAACTTAATTAACACAATAATTAATTATTAAAATAATTTAATGAATTGTCTTATTCATTAAACATTGGAGTAGCATATGATCACAGTTTTCTGGCCTACCCATAGTAACACATATAAAGTAATTAATCTTCTTGTGCATTATATTGCATTAGAATAAATTCACTGATTCCATGAATCAAAAACAGTATTTTTCAAATTGTTTTAGCTGTTATATTTGATTGTTACAAAATATAAAAACAGTAAAATCATGTTTCAACAAAAGAGGGCGCTATTAATATGAAGCTGAACATTTGTTAAAATCTATATATTTAATTTTGTTCTTTGGTGTGCTTTTATTTATTAGGCTGGTCCAAACCAAAGCTAACAAAATAATAAAAAATACAAAAATAAAGAGCTACAAAGCATTCATGGGACTTATTTGCGAACTTGAGACTATGTCCATGGTTTACAATGATAAATTACTTTGGCAAAGGTTTGCTATATACAAACCATCATTTCTAAAAGAGAAAGAGCAGCTAAAGTTTGCTTTAAAGTTTTCAAAGCTAAAGTTTTTCACCACCCACCTAGAAAAGATGGAATGTCCTTTTAAAGCCAACATAATCAACCTGGACAATACCTGTCAAAAATCTATCTGCAGTTTTATGACTGCCTCCAGCATTAAGAAACACCCTCCATGCTTGTCTAAACAGGGAAATAACTTGTTATATGCTATAGAACGCAAAATAAGATTTATTTTCCTAATCCTAAAGCTATAAAGACTTTTGTTGAATCCATGATTGTAAATCAGTTTAAAAAAACATATATTCTCTGTTTCTAAAGAAGGTTATCTCCTTCATAGTGTGCAGGCTAAATAGGCGCTCTTTTATTTTTATCTTGGTATTGTACAGATTCATAATAAGAACATAAGTTAAATGCATCTTACAGAAACATCAAGAATTAAAAAGTTCATCTGTTTCCAACAGAATTCTTCGAAATAAAGCTGATGCTATAGATTTTCTACTTTGCAGCATGCCCATTTCCTAGTCTTTTTTAAAATTAAAACATTGAACATTTGTTAAAAATCAGGTAGAACAGGTGTTATGGAAAGTAGACACATATACTTTCTTCTAATCTTGAAACCTGTTTAAAAGTTAACACCGATTAATATTAATTCTAATTCAGCTGTAATGTTGTGGTGGGGAACAAGAGCTGCAGCAACTTATTTGGCTGACTTCTTAGACAAAGCTTATGAGCTACAGCAAAGCACCTTATTTTATGGACTGCTATAGCAAAGTAACAGAATAATGGGATTTCCATTTAATCTTGTAAAATGTTAACTATTTAACTTATACTGATAATATCCATTATTAAGTAACCTATTGTGAAGCGCATTTCAGCTCTTAGAACATTGTGGCTTTTATTTGGCAATTCTGATGAACTCTCTTATAAAGACTGAATTGTTATGAAATATGTTTGAATTTAAGCAGGACTGAGCTTCTAAAAGTGAATTTATTTTACCTATAAAGACATTTTAACAAGTTAATTAACATTTTCAATAATTATTTAAAATGCCTAAAGGCCAGATTTATGTGAAGACTTGTAATCTTTAAATATTACACCTAAAGTGAAACCATCTGTTATAAAAACCACCCAGTTTGTTTCACATTGAATTATCTCCATCTGTTCCTAAGTCTTGAATAAAAACAAGGAACATCTTTAGCCACTTTTCAAAATAAATCTTATGACTGAAACATTATTCTTGCACAAATTTAAGTCAGATTAAACACAACTCCATTTCTTAAGTGAAAAGAAACTGAGAATTTATATAGCCAAAGGTTGTGTTCTAGTTATCTAAAGGACCGGATTTATTTATTTATTTATTTATTTTATTTATTACTTATATTTATATCCCGCCCTTCTCTTTGCGGACTCAGGGCGGCTATTGTGGTATATCCCTTAGGATATACCACAATAGCCTTATTTGTAGGTTGGGGCCAGGGAGATTTTGTAAGTCCAATTTTTTCAATCAACTGTGCACCAACCAATGAATAACCTTGTAATAGACTTATACATAGCCCATTTTGACCCAAGTACTCAATCGGCCCTTTAAAAATTATTTCAGGTTGCTTTTTCATTTCTAGTTCTGTTGACTTTTTAATTGTAAATATTATCTTAAATTCCTTAAACTATTATTTTTTTAAGGAAATGTTTATTTTGTTATGAACTATTTTGTTAAATGTTGTTTTAAATTACATTAAATAAAACAATTTCAATGGCTATAAAAGTCAACACAATCCTTGGCTACATTAACTGAGGAATAGAATCAAAATCACGTGATGTGTTACTACCACTTTCTAATGCTTTGGTAAGACCACGTTTGGAATAGTGTGTCCAGTTTTGATCACCACGGTACAAAAATAGAAAGAGTGTAGAGAAGACCAACAAAGATGATTAGGGGACTGGAGGCTAAAACATATAAAGAACAGTTGCAGGAATTGGATATGTCTAGTTTAATGAAAATAAGGACTAAGGGTGACATGATAGCAGTGTTCCAATATTTAAGGGGCTGCCACAAAGAAGAGGGGATCAACTTATTCTCCAAAGCACCTGAAGACAGGACAAGAAACAATAGATGGAAACTAATCAAGGAGAGAACCAATCTAGAAGAGAGAAATATCTTGACTGTTAGAACAATTAATCAGCGGAACAAATTATCTGCAAGAGTTGTGGGTGCTCCAACCCTGGAGGTTTTTAAGAAGAGATTGGATAACTATTTGTCTAAAATGGTGCAGGGTTTCCTGCTTGAGTAGGGGGGTTGGACTAGAAGTCATACAAGGTCCCTTCCAACTCTGTTATTCTGCTATAATGGACATTCTCTTCATGGTATTCCTTTTCAAGATAAGAAATGTCTTGCTAAATGCAAGATAGGAGTATGATATCTATAAACACATTAAAACATGAGGTAGGAAAAATAACTAAATCTACTTTCCTCCAACACCATTCATCTCACCTCTCCCAGACATCGCTAACTATTCTCATATCCTCCAATTCCATATGCTGTCTTTTGTTCTTAACACTTACCACATATCTGTTTTTGAGATCTAGATCTCATCAACTCCACTCAAACTTTAAATAATGAGTCGATCTATTACAAATGGCACCTGTTTGTTCTAAAACATATATTAAACATCCATTCCAAACTTTAAAAAATGATTTACCTATTCATTACTAGACTATTCTAATTACTGAAAAGACATCTGCTACCAATTACAATAATACAGAAATTTTATAAAAAAGTAATTTCCATATCCAAAACTAACCTATGGGTTACATCTGATTATGCTTGCCTACAGTAACCATCCACTAACCTATACAATTCAAATTCTTGCTGTTCCATAAACTCACTATGATTCTTTTATTAGATATATTTTTTAAAAATGCTGCAAACATTTTTACTCGATAAAGCCATTTATAAAGCAAAAGTAGCCTGTGAAAATTGTAAGTTTATAATCTGTTTTGGCATATTAATGCATTATTCAAATTAAAAAACATATAAAATTATGAGCCATTATCCATATCAGCTGTTAGACTTCACATTTAAAATTAAAATTGTTTAACAGCTTTGTTAAAAAGAAACTGGAATACTTTCATTTTTTAATATTTCACTTCAAAGTATGACTCCCCTCCCCAAACGCTGCCTTATTACATAGTAACAAAAATACCTGACAGCTGGATAGTCTGTCAGCATGTTTAGAAATTTCTTCTTGAAAACTCCCAAGAATATAATTTGCTGAATTTCATTAAAATTAAGGCATGTTGTTACAGAAGCTAAGTAAATATTTTGGTACTGACAAATGAATCCTTTATGAAAGATGTTTAAATTAAAACAGGCCTACACAATTTAATTCTGTGGAACTATTTCAAAGAATGGGGGCCCTTTAGCAATTACTATTGCAAAGAAGCTGTTTAGACAAAACTCAACATGTTTCTAAAGGACAGATGTTCTGTTCAAAGTATAAGACTTCAGGCAAAACAGCTTCAGAGGCAGCACTGCTGTAAAGCTATCTGCATGTATTTTTCATGCATGCACTTTAAAATATGCGTGACTATTTTTTTTTCATTCAAAAACCTGACCCAAACAATTTAGGATCCAATATGGTTAAATATCTAATTCAGAAAAATGCAGCATGTATAGAGGTAGGATTTAAAAAGTGTTTAAATGCAGTGGTCTCAATTTCTAGAAATATTGTTTCAAGGAACGAACATCAGAAGAATTAGATAAAATAGCTTACTTGCAACAATTTCTCTAAAACAGCGACAAATAAAACTCACAGAGACAACATACCAAAATCCCACAATTTTTACCTTTGAAAAATTAACAAACCCAATCACAAAGCCACACTGCTAAAACCAAAGGCTGTTCATTTTGGTGGAATAGCATGAAATAAAGCTGCTGAGAACACTTTAAAAAACAAAAAACGTTTGGAGCAGTATCAAAAGTACTCACCAACAGGTATGTTTTCTCTCTTTCACTTCCATGTCAAGACTTCTAATTTGTTTTTGAAAGTTAAAAAAAACACCCTTGTAATATACTCAAGAAAATTACCAAACTGCTTAGTTCATAATACCAAAATCAAAAAGTCAGTGATGAGTTAAAAAATAAGGAATCAAAATAAATAACAAAAGTTTCTTCATCAACCGCTTAATACACTTATCCTGGCATTTCAATCATGGAGAAACTCTGCAAGTTGGTTACCGATTCTCTGAGGCAATTGCAGTAAAAAAATTGCCACATTCTTCATTTCTGTATGGTTTTCAACTACAGCAGATCAGAAAAACACTAGCAAACAGCAGCTTCACAAATGAAAGCTCTAAATTCTTCTTCTGCAGTAAAGTGAACCAAGTTTCGGAGCTCAAGAATTAATGACAGTGTTGCCAGCCAATCAGCTTCTATTTTTCAAGAAAATCATCCCTTAATACATTCAAAGTCAGGTCATCTGACACTGTTTGAAATGCTACTGGCTTAGAAGAATCATAGTGCTTTAGCTTGGTTAGGTAAAGCGACACATGTATGCCTTCTTAGTAGGAAGACATCCCTGAATATATTATATGCTGTTGATATTTTTTTTTAAAAGAAAAGAATACAGACTTACCAAGGCTTCCCAACTATTAAAGGGACGGACCTCTATTATTCTTTGAGCCTTTTTCTGAGAACATTGTGGAATTAAAGTGAGTTCACCAAGAGAAGCATCTTGAAGTAAACTAAGAATCTTAGCTTTATAACCATCTTCCATTATTTCATTACCACTGCTATAGTCCTCATCAAGGGAGCTACCGGCTTCTGAAGCAGATTCATATTGCAGCTCCTGCGAGTCCTTTTTAGTGCTCCAAATTTTTTTCTTTTTTTCCTTTCTCCTGAAGCCATTCTCAGAAGTTTTGGGTGATTTCTCTTTGAGCCTCATTTTAGTATCATTCTGGTGGTCAGTGGCATTATTAACTGAGACACTCTTTCCATTTGAAACTTCACTCTTTGAAGGATGTTGTGCATCTGTATATGTAACATAAAAGGGTGCAGACAATTTGAAAAGTGAGGACAAAAGCAAAACCCAACAAATCTAGCAGGAGTCTAAAAAAAAGCGCCATAAAGTTGCTTCTGTTCAAATTTAACAATGTTTTAGACTCAGTGCAGCTGCCTTGCCCAGGTTCACTCCCATTGAAATGATCTAAAACAGTCAGAGAACGTTTCAGAACAATATTTGACACGATATCTGACAAAGCACTGCAAGAAGTAGCGCTAATTTGTGAAAATCCTTCTTGTATTGTGAGTATCACATTGCCAGTGAATGGATATTGAGAGGACATGTTATTTTTCTACTCTGTAGCACAAAGTATCCTTACTTCACCACATTACTTCATTAAATAACCGCTTAATAGACATCATAGAAGAGTTTCACTCCTGGCAAAAGAACATGGACAGAATACATGGAAGGATTTGAGAAATGTTCTTCATTCTTGAGTATTTCCCCATCTTGATGTTTAGCAGTAGTTAAGTCAATGGAGACTGATTGAATGGAATCCAGGAATATTTCTTTAAAAATGGGTAAAGTTTCCAAGCATCAAAACTCAATTTCTCCTTGAGAAGGCCTCTTCATTTAAATAAGTCACAAACGTCTACTTTTAATGGGCAAAAAACCCTTCAACATCCACAACCTTTTGGGGACTCACAAAGCATGATTTCATTTGCCATACTTTTTGCCATCTATACAAAGCTGTGAGGCCATATCATACTGATTCTATCATTATGGTGAAAATATTTATCTTTCTATGTTATCAAATTCAAGCAAAGCTTTGCAGCTGCTGTACTAGTGCCTGGAGTCAGTACTGTGCTATAGGATAAACATAAGTTAAATTCCGAAAGATGGAGAATATAGGTGGTCCTCATATCTAGAAACCGGATGAATATTCCCTTCAGGATGAGTTACCCTTCTGAAAAAGCATACTAAGAACACAGCTTCTCAATTAAGGCCCAGCTGAACTTGACAAGTATCCCGAGACAAAAATGATTTTACTATAGGGATTTTGTATGTATGTATGTATGTATGTATGTATGTATGTATGTATGTATGTATGTATGTATGTAGTGTGTTTGCTCAATGTTCAGATGTTTTAAATACATCAGAAAGGGACAATGAATCTTCAACCTGAGGAGAGTATGTTAAAATGATAAAACAGCAGTATATTTGCTTACAAGTTTACTTCAAGATGCTGAGGCTTAACTTTAAAGCCCTAAATGGTTGGGACACAGTACATAAAATGCCAATTCTTCTTACACCAATTAATTCATGTTTAAAGGTTGTCAGAATATGCCTTTCCACAAATTCTTTGTAATAATAAAACAGAAAGCTTCCTCCATAGTGACACCCAGTCTCATTTAGCTACATCCTGTCATGAAATGGTGCTGATCCTGTTGTTTTAAGTCTGATTAAAACTTATTTGCATAAGGATTCTCCTTTCTTCATTTATTTGGTGTATGTTTTTTACTATGATGTCTTATATTTTTATTGCATTAATTTATTTTGCTTCTTAGATCTCTTATGTTAAGTCCTGATTTACTAAATTAAGCTAAATCCATACAGAATAATTTTTAAATCCCTTTCAAACCTTTTATTAGAAAAGGTTTGCATCTCACTGAATATGTAGGCAATAAGATGCATGCTTACGCAGTTAATGGTATGTACTAATTAAAATAAAAATATCTTTACCCTCTTGATCTTCCATAAATGCTTTTAAAGAATCAAAAGCTTCTTGATATATCCAGTTATGTTCCTGAAGTACATCTCTCAGTTCCTAATTCACAAAATAAACAAATCTTGTATGGATACAGGATTAATAAACACATACAGAGACCTTGCTATCAAAATTGCACATATGCATCTAAAAAGTAAGTATCGTTTTATCAGGAATCTCAGTATTGAGAACTATAACCTTAATGTACAGCTTGCTAAATCTACAAGTCTTTATATTTTATCTAATAATTAAGGCTGAGATTTCTATAGGCAGTACAAAAAAAGCAACAAACTAATCTAAAGGTGTCAACAGCTTTGCATGACTATCTTCCAATGATTATTTTATTTCACTTTTAGATATTAGAAATCAATATTTCTAGACTACAGTTAATATTCAAGCACTAGCATCCATCATGTGGCATGCAAAAAAAAGGTACATTAGTAGGTTTGGAGAAATTTTTAAAATGCACAGAAGATAGATAGACAGATAGATAGACAGTGTTACATTGCCAATGAATGGCTATTGGGAGGACATGTTACTTTTCTACTCTGAAGCATGAAGTATTCTTACTTCGCTACATTATTCCATTAAATAAATGCTTAGTAGAGATCATAGAAGAGTTTCAGTCCTGGCAAAAGAACATGGACAGAATACATGGAACAAGAGTAGTCTTGAAAATAACATAACTTGGAATACCTTACATATCTTGTTGCAATTATTTGCTTTCTAAGTAATACTTACCACTAAAAATATAAAATACCCTAAATCCAATATAATTTTAAAAGCACTAAATTTTGAAACAAGTCTTAATTCATATGGATGTTTATACAATTAAAAGTCTCAATTTCAGTGAAACTTTCAGCTTTTATGACAGATTGAAAACTTGGTTAGGGAAGGGGGGAATATCAAAAGCCCCTATTTACAGTTTAAACGTGCTCCAAGTTCCTAAAATTGTAAGCGACAGATAGACAGATATGCAATATCTTTAGTGGTGCTACAGCAGCAGTTAATATGGATCTACTTGTAATATCAGCATAAAACATATACTCTGTCAAGTATAACCATACCTCTTTATCCAAATTAGGAAATTCTTTATGAAATTTGTTTACTAGATTATCATGCTTTTTCCACTGGTTTTCGGGATTTTGCAACTATGGTTGAAAAAAAAGATCAATTTTATTTTGCAATTCAGCTCTACCATTTAGAGTACTAAATAAATACATGTACATTTATGCATTTTATAAAAGAATTAAAATAATCCTAGAAATATATAATACAAATACATCATCATTTAATGAAAAAAAAATCAGTGACCAGAAAACACATTTAGGTAAACTAGCACTGCTTAATGGTTGGATCCACATATTATTTTTCTTAAAATTAAACTAGCACTTCAGATACTAATGTGAAATTAGGAAATTCCATCTTTTAACACAGAGAGAAAGAGAGAAAGAGAGATACACCGACACACATCTGTAATGGCAGCTTAATCAGAGTTATGACTACATCTTTTTTATCTACTTTCCACTGATTAATTGAAAAAAAGGTTTTATCAAAGACAGGTGTATGTAGCCTATGGTCCCAGGACTTTTGGAACTGTCAAGAGAACTCCAAAATACCAAATTATATTTTAGAATGTAACAGGAGAAAATTCTAAAATAGATCCAGAGCAATCATATTACCTCCAGTTATTTAATTAAATTAATTTTAAATCAGTTTTTTGTCCTGGCTCCACCTACTGCTTGATCCAGCCATTGCATTCCATGGCTGTCACTATCAAATATAAATCATGGTACAGAGAAATTGTGCACTCAGGCTCAGAACAATGTTTAGCATTTAATGGCATAATCCAAGCAGCCACATCACCATTAACTGAGGAAATGAAATAGATGAAAAATATATTTAGGAGCACAGGAAGTGGAGCAAGATCCCTAATATATTAAGCCAGTATCATCAACAAAGACTTCTGGGTCTGAAGGAGGAATTTTTCCACTTCTGAATAGAGTTATCAGAAGCATAGTGAAGTTTACGATCTTTTGCTTTTGCTACTGAGTTCCATCCTTAGCTTGGCTTCTGATATTTATAGAAAATATGACTAAATGCTCACAGGATCAAGTCTTTTCTTTTTTGCACTTTGGTCATCCTTATCTTCAGAATGATTCATCGCATCTTCATCAAGCTTCCTCTTTCGAGATTCTCCTTTTATAAGTAAAAAGTATATTAAATTAATATTTGAAAAAGGACTTTCAGTCTAATATCTAAGTGATTATGGTTACTTGTATTATTTCATAAGAGCTGTGGTGGCGCAGTGGTTAGAATGCAGTATTGCAGGCTGCTGGCTGCCAGCAATTTGGCAGTTCCGAGTCACCAGCTCAGGGTTGACTCAGTCTTCCATCCTTCCGAAGTCGGTAAAATGAGGACCCAGATTGTTGGGGGCAATATGCTAGCTCTGTAAACCACTTAGAGAGGGCTCTAAAGCACTATGGAGCAGTTTATAATTCTAAGTGCTATTGCTAAGTGCTATTGCTATTTCAGGATATCAAAATAGTTAATTAATATAAATTCTAAATCTCATTTAATATGATATGGGAAATATTACATGGTAATAGTACCATTAGTTCAAATTAATCAAACAAATTAATTACACTTATTTTACATTGTTTTATTTTCACAATGTACCAACTGTCGTCTTTCAGAAAAAATGAACAATGTCTCCCCCTTTGACAAACAGGTGTTTAATAATTGATCTTAAAACTTGCCCATTTCAGAAAAAATGAACTTCTCCCCCTCTGACAAACAGGTGTTCAATAATTGATCTTAAAACTTGCCCATTGTTTACAGACTTGTTTATTCTTGCCTGACTCTTTGTACATACGAACACCCACTATAGTGTCTGTGTCAGTTACTATAAAAAAGATCTGAAATTTTAGTGTAATGTTAAAACTGCTAAAAAGAGCAGCAGCTGAGGGCAATGGGGAAACAAAGAATCACATCAAAACAAAAAAATCTTTGTGAAGGATTGTTTAAAGTGTGTACAAGGTTTCAACATAAGCAATTTTAATAGATTTTTGTACATGCAGTGTATTATAAAATATATTTTAGTTTAAGGATAGGTTTATATGCATAAAATGATGTTAATTTGTTTGGTTTCTGTAAAAGGTTACATGCAGATTAGGAACTAACCACCTCTTTGGTATATTTAGCAATGAGTTTCTACTGATACTTAATTTTAATATAAAAAGGTGCAGTACAATTCTCATAACATTGGGATAAACAGTTTAAGAACACATGACATATGTAAGAGAGCTGGTGCTATTTTGACTTTTTTCTTTCTATAAAAATTTAGTATTTTATGTAAGTTTTTTGTTAATATTGATGTCAGTAAGTCTATATAAGTTGAAGAACAGATAAGATGGTATGATGAAATAGTTATATCAAACATGTCAATTATAAAAAAATATGAAAATAAAAAATAGCTGTATACCTTCATCAGGCAATTTTAGACCAGCAGCTATAGCTTCATCCATTGTATTTGTTGATTCTATGAGCTACAGGAAGAAAATGAGAAAAATATTTCTTTTCTAAATTAAAATTACTATTACTTTAAAAGTTTATTATGAAATCCTATGTATTTGGAAATGCAATGAGCCATTTTAAAACAGAATTTGTGGAAAAATATAATAAAGCATAAGTACTTTAATAAGTACTTTAAAAAAAGTCTCCAGTGAGGCTTTTAAGCAACCAGTAAGCCATTTCACTGTTTAATTGTTCTCACTGAAATTTCTCTTAGATTTCTCTTAGATTAGTCCTTCTTTTCACTAGACTAGACATACCCAATTCCTGAAACCATTCTTCATATGTTTTAGCCTCCAGCCCGCTAATCATCCAGCCTTCTAATCTTGCTCTTTTATGCACTCTTTCCACAGGATCTACTTCTTTTTCATAATATAGTGACAAAAAATGCATGCAGTATTCTAAGTGTGGTCTTGCTAAGATTTTATAAAGTGGTACTAATACTTCATGTGATATTGATTCTACCCTCTGCTAATGCAACCTAAGATTGCATTGGCTTTTTTAGCTGCTGCCACATACTGCTGTCTCATATTTAAGTGATTGTTCACTAGGACACCAAGATCCCTCTTGGTGATTTTTCTTGCCTAAGTATAAAACCTTACTTTTCTCTACACTGAATTTCATTTTGTTAGGTAAGACCCAGTGTTCAAGCCTATTAAGATCCATCTGGATCTTGAGCCTATATTCTGGCGTATTGGCTATTCATGCCAGTTTAATGTTCTCTGCAAATTGGATTAGTTTAATGTTCTCTGCAAATTGGATAATGTTCTCTGCAAATTCCTTCATCTAAATTATTTATGAAAATCTTGAAGAATACTGGGCCTAAAACAGAATCTTGGGGTACCCCACTGCTTCCTTCCTTCCATCTAGATATAGTTCATTGAGGACTACTTATTGAGTGCGATTTGTCAGCCATTTACAAATCCATCTGGTGGTGATGTTGTCTATCCCACATTTTTTAAGTCTACCAAGTAGGTTGGGGTCTACTAAATTTGTGGCTTAGTGTAAAGAAGAATGAATTTCTTGGTTTCTTGATCTGTTACCCAACAAATAACCTTAGTTTCTCACTCTTTTCTAGTACCATAACTTAAATTTCCACACAGGATCTCCAAATGGCATAGCTAAAGAATATACTGTATATATGTGTGTGTGAGAGAGAGACTGAATACATCACTGTTATCCTCTTTCTAATACAGGCAGTCCTCAGCTTACAACCATTCAACTAGTGACTACCTATATTCTGATTAAGGTTGTTGAAATACAGGGAAAGAAGACAAGAAATCTCTGAAAAAGATTTATCTTCAAATATTCAAGATATGTATATGGAGATTTCCTGATAATTATATTATAATACTGTACCTTTAATAATTCTTGGTCACTTTTTTGTGGAAAAAGTTCTTTTAGTGTTTGGAGTTTACAGTAATTCAGATCCTCCTCCTCCTCCTCCTCTGTGTCATCTGACATTTTAGCTGGACCATTTTTATGGAGAGACTGTGATGATTCATTCTCACTTTCGTCATCAGAAGGTTCAGAACTGTAAATATGGATATAAATTATTATGGCAATTTTACTGTAGAATTAAAAAATTACATGATAAAATACATAAAAAGACATTAGGTAACAACGGTTAGACATTAGAAGATAATGGTTAAATTCTAGCCCTATTAAAAAAATGGTATTAAAAATAGGAACAATTTTTATTTTTATTTTAATCTAAGAAAATTGTTTGCATTCTTTTTACAATGTTTTAGCTGATATAGTAGGTTTTTTTAGCTCAGAATTTTAGGTCCTGGGATGCAGCCTGTTTGGAACGGGCCATCTAAGTGGCAGCGGGCAGGCATACGCATGCAGCTCCACTTGCACAAGAGGTGAGCGCTCATGCACAAAGTCCAATATATCAGAAAGAATATTTGAACTTTAATAGAAACTGTTGTAGAAAGATCTGATATGGATTAATGATAGTATTCTACATAATGTATCTTATCATATTAGCATCTCCTTGACAACTTTCACAATGTTACTATTTAAAAACAACCTTATGACGAATTTCTGTATTTAATTCAGGGCTATATCCATTAAGTTCACAAAAAGCCCTGATTTGCTACCTTATTACCTTTATGCTGAAAATTTTATATTGTATTGAATCCTAAAGATTCCAGATTGTTAATTTTAAAATAAGCAATTAATCCGAAAGGAGTTGTAAAGACTTACATTATAATAACATCCCTTCTAGAAACAGAGGCTTGCTTTGTATTGTTGTATTTCACTCTTACTTCTTCATCTTCACTTTCAGATGACAATTCAATAACATCTTTCCTAAATTTAAAATACTTTGATTGTACTGTCCTCTTAGCTTCAGGAGTTTCTGGAATACTGGAGTCATCTTTGGAAGCAGAATGAACGATACAAAATATACATTATTCATAAACAGAATTAAAATGCTTTTTGTAACTAAGTTGTATTTTGTGATACAATGATAAATAAAAATTTGTTCTTAACTGTGAATTCTTAAATCAGTGATGGCAAAGACAAATGTGAACACACACATTTGATATGTTCCCTGAAGCATAGTGAACGTTTATTGACAAACTGTAATAGGAACATATGGCTAGAAATATGTTTTTATATACATATACCTACTATTATATAGATGTCACACCTGTGACAGGTAAAACATGCTTTTTTTGAAAAACAGCGTCATCTGTTAGACGTAAAAGCAACACACTTCTTTTCCATTTAACCAGACTAAGCCACAGCAACGCGTGGCCGGGTACAGTTAGTATCATTAATATAGAAGATAAATGAGCCAAGTAAATAGCCCTGTTTAACTCCTCTCTCTAATAAGATAAGGCCTGACAAGGACCCCTATGGGCGTATTCTTATTCTACCTGAAATGTCAGAACTGTATGTAGTTCAATGATTAATTTAAGAAAGTGCTTATCGATATCTGTCTTAGCTAGTTTTTCCCATAATTGAGATTTGTCAATGGCAGAGGTAGCCTACTGATATATTTTTCAATAAGGATCTTCAAAGTCCTTATTACATAATAATCTACTATGCTATATCCTTTTTAAAACTCTGCCTGTTCTGGATACAAGAGTTTTGTTTCTTCCTTCCAATCTTCTAATTTGTTCAGAAACTTTTATATAGCATAGAAGAAACATCTAGCAGAGTAATTGGGCAATAATTGGCAGGTTGTTCTCATTTGCCATTTTTAAAAATAAGGTATATTATACTTTGCTTCTAGTGGATAGGTGCAACACATGCTTTATCTATTTCTGAGAAGAGTCTAGTCAGGATGGAGACCCATCAGAAATTATTCATCTTCTATACATCTGCAGAATCATATTCTCACCAGCTTTTTCAAAGGCCAAGGTTGAAATCAGCTGCTTATTCTCAGGTATTGAGATAGCTGGACAGTCTGATAATATGTTTAGTTACTATTTAGTGGACTTTTATTAATTCAGTACTTGGGCAACTTAGACTTACTTCAGTCAAGACAATCTCAGACAATACAGTCTTAATCAGGCCTTTAATTTTAGTCATATTGGAGCATCAGAAATTGAAAAAGAAACTTGTAATTACATTTTCAAGAATTTTGACTGGATTGCTTCTAAAATAAGAGGCTCCTTATAAATATGTAACTAAGCACTAACATACCGTGTTTTCCCGAAAATAAGCCCTAGCTTGATTTTGGGGGGTGGGCCTAATATAAGCCCTACCCCAAAAATAAGCCCCAGTTTTGGGGTGAGGCACATGCCTAAAAATCAAGCTAGGGTTGGGTTAGGGGGGGATGGAACTGCCCCATGTGCCTTGCACCCACATACCAGGCCTCCCATGAATTGACGCCTGCCTCTCTCCGGGCCACTTCTTCTGCAATATTCCCCAGCCTGCACAAGGCCTCTGCAATTGAGAACCGAGCTATGGATTCAATCCGTAGCTTGGTTCTCGGCTGCACAGGCCTTCCAGAAGGTCTCTGACTTCGAAATGTAGGCCGGAGCTCCATTCTCAGCTGCAAAATGAAGCTGCTCCTTCAGCCACAGAAATAGGCCGGTTGGGTGGGGCTGTCAGTGCTGCCGCCGTGAGGTGAGTGGAAAAGGCACCCCCCAAAATAAAACCTGGAGCCTCTTTTGGAGGCAAAAAAAAAAAAAAAAAAAGACCGGGTCTTATTTTCGGGGAAATACGGTAGCAGCAAACTCAGAACGTTGGTTTTAAATAGTTGAATAGCTGCTGAAACATAATTGTTACCAAACTGACCAGAAAATCTAGCAATTGCATGGAAAGCTTTCGGGGCTTTTACTAGAAACTTTTTTCTTTCAATATGCCAGCAGTCAGAAGACTGAAAATTGAGACCTAGCTACTTAAAAGATTTTGCCAGCTTGAATGAGGTTGCTGTGAATTGTCACTTAATTGGGGCCTTAAAATTTCTCATGCCCAGGATGCCTATCATCTTTGATTTTTAACTTTTTATTTTAATTTTGTGGGTTTTTTTGTACTATTGAGCTTTTTATTATAAGTCACCCAGAGTCACTGTATTAGTGAGATGAGCAGTGTAGTAATTTAATAAATCATGAATGAAGATGAATATACATATCCCAGAATAATGCTGCAGGATCCAATCTGGGTCGGTTACAGGGACCGGAGATTTTGTCTTCCAAGCTTTCGGACTTGTGCTGAAGCCCATCTTCAGGAGACTTCTCTCTAGCAGAGTGTGTGCTGCTCTGTGTGTGGCATTTATAGTGCCTGTTGTATGTGGCTTTTTAGATGTTGATTGGGTGGCTGGCTTCTAAGTCATTAGCTGTCGTTTACTTGCGCTGCCCAGCTCTCGCCTACTAAGTACTTGATAGACTGGTGATTAATCGTGACTCCTTTGACTGACAAGGGGTCTGTTTCCCAGGCTTCAATCACCTCCTGGCTGTTTTTGTGCCTGCTCATCCAACAATCTTAGTAGTTGTAAAATTGAATGTGTGTCCTTGTTCATTGCAGTGTGAGGTTACCAATGAGTTCAGGTATCCTCGTAATGACCTTTTGCCTGTGTTCTTGCAATCTAGTGGTTAGCTTTCTCCCTGTCTGTTCTACATAGTCACAGGGGCAATCCATGCAGAGGATTTGATAGATTACAGAGAGAAGTTCCCTAAAGATGGGCTCCAGTATAAGTCTGAAAGTTTGGAAGATAAAATCTCTGGTCCTGATGACCGACCCAGATTGAATCCTGTAATTTAATAAACAACTAAATAGTTTTCTAGAGAATACCAGTATTTTTGTTTTGGTGTAATTTATTTTGAAGTGTTCTTTAGAGCAGTAAAGTGATGTACATAGGGTCTTGATTAATTTATAAATTAGGAAAAAAAAACAGGATTT
Organism: Protobothrops mucrosquamatus; assembly: GCF_001527695.2. Classification (NCBI taxonomy): domain Eukaryota; kingdom Metazoa; phylum Chordata; class Lepidosauria; order Squamata; family Viperidae; genus Protobothrops; species Protobothrops mucrosquamatus. Next base: position 287,720 of record NW_015386701.1, read on the forward strand.
ACCAGTTTCCTCAGACACATCAGATGCCGGAGAGGTTGGTTCATTAGTATGATCATCATCATCTTCTCTACCAACAATAGTAGCCTGATCTTCTGAAGGAGAAGGAATTGTGGGTGCTTTTTGATCTTCAGGAGAATCCGAAGATGGATCATCCTGTCCTTCAACGTTGGTCCTCTTCTCAAAGCGAAAGCGGTCCAAATTAAACAAATTCATGATCTTTGTGCTTCACTTCTGCCAGTTTATGATATGCAATTTTAAAATTGCTGGGAATTATAATGGTCCCTCATAAACAAAGTGTAACTGGAGAAAAAAATAAGGCGTTTTTAATGAAGATAATCAACGATATAATGTAGTGTAAGGTGTGTATCTTAGCAAGCTTCAGCTGTGTTTATCAATCAGCACTGCTCTATTCTTGCCTTAGGTTTTTCAGATAATTCTTTCCAAACTGTTTTAATGCTGTACATTTTAAGACAAGCACCTTCACTGCAAGATGCTAGAAAAACTCATGTTTATTCTCTTCATACATTCCTTACATGTATTATATTGGATAATTCTGTCTGCAATACTATCTTAATTCTAAGATTAAATTAATTTTAGTGACTGCTTTAACAACCAGGGTTTCAAATATTACCAATGTTTCCTTTTTATTAATATATGATTTTTATACCATTTTCATAAGACCCTTAAAGCATGAGTCCTGAAAAAGCAGTATAGACGTGTTTTAGATAAAAATGGAGTCCCCATGAATCAATATTACCTTTTTCTTCCCACTTCTACTATTCTTGGGTGAACATGTCATACTAAGCCAAGATCTGTTTAAATATTTGTTTGTTGAATAAGGTATAATTTACTTAGTTAATATATCATACTAAGCATTAGGCATCATTTATAAACTCTAATCATGATTCCAAAGATCACTCTAAAACAAAAACAAATAAACCCATCCCCTTGTGTATTTTTACAGACAAAACTATAAGTATAATGCATTCCACTGCAAACATTTAAGATTTCAATCAGTGTAAAATTTAGACAAATATCTGATACTTGGCATTCCACTAATAATCTCGTACATACATACATATCCAGACAGGAGAATATGAAACCCACTCCTATCTGACGGGAGAAGCTTATAAAGTATCTCTGCAAGTCTGGAGAAAGTCTTGGCTATTTTTGTAATTCAGAGAGAAATACTTTTCCTACATATTATAAAAAAAACCTTCATTTGAAGAATTTGGCCAGCTATTTATCTCAAGCAGTTATTTGGCAGCCAGGCTGGATCATTAAATAGTTGTATAATACTGAACTATTGTCTTGATCCAATACCAGTCTGTTCAGTCAACAATTATGGAGCCAAAATATTTACATTAGTCAAAAGGGTGCCTGTGCGAAATAAAGATGGATTTTAACATTCAGAAACCACTACAGCAGTGGTTCTCAACCTGTGGGTCGGGACCCCATTTGGGGTCGATCGACCATTTCATGGGGGTCGCCAAGCAAGGCTGTCCACCATTTTTTTTGTCCGCCATTTTTTCCCCTTTTCCGGCGGATGCCTTACCTCCCTTGGGCTGGGCCAGCTGGTGGTCGGCCTGCTCCGTCTCTGCCACTTGCCAGCTACGCCTTGGCCGGCGCAGGGGGTGGAACCACGCATGCATGGCGCTCCCGGGCAGGGAAAGTCCTCGACTTACGACTGGTTGGGTAGTCCTCGACTTACGACCAGTTTAGTCCTCAACTTACGACCGGTTTAGTCCTCGACTTATGACCGGTTTAGTCCTCGACTTACTACCGGTTGGGGTCACGGCATTAAAAAGGTTGAGAACCACTGCACTACAGGGACATTTCCTTATATTGGTAGTTCTTGAATTATGACCACAAAATTTCTATTGCTAAGCAAGACAGATATTAAATGAGTCATACCCAATTTTACGAACTTTGTTACCACAGTTGCTGAGCAAATCACTGTAGGTGTTATGTGAATCATGCAGTCATTAAATGAATGATTTTGTTTGTTGTAAGCCAGCTGGGAAGATTGCAGATGGTCATCATATGATCCCAGGACATGCAACCATTGTAAATACACACCCAGTTGCCAAGTGTCTGAATTTCGATCATGTGACCGTGGAGATGTGGCCACAGTCGTAAGTATGGAGAGTGGTTGTAACTCACTTTTTTCAGCGACATTGTAACTTTGAAAATGAGTGTTGTGAGACAAGGACTACCTCTATGTTAATCCATGAAAAGGATGTGGCCAAGAGAAGGATTAAGTAACAAGTGCAATATAGTTAAACATGACCAAATAACTATTGGGTTTTTTTCCTCACGACTGAAAACAATTGTCTCATCTCAAATATCAATAATAATATCAATCTTATTCTTCCTAAAGAGCATAATCATCTATATCGATACTAGTTGAATTTGGGACTTTGAGATAGATACAGTTAAAAATATACAGACAGTCCTCGACTTATGACCAATTGTTTAACAACTATTTGAAGTTGCAACAACCTTTGAAAGGATGCTTTACAATCCCGAAAGCTTTCTCCAGCTGTCATAAAATGTTGCGCTGAACCCTCCCAATCACGACCCCATTCTAGGCGCTTGGCAACCTTTTCGCATTTACAATTATTTGCCAAACACCCTGCAATTATGTGATCATGCTGACTGTTTCCCCTAGCCCAGAGGTCCCCAACCTTTTGGGCACTAGGGACCAGTTCCATGGAGAAAGGTTTTCCCATGGACCGGAGAGTGCGTGGTTTTGTGTGCTGCCTGCATCCCACGGATGAGGCTTTGCTTGTTTCTGCAGACTGGTTGGTGGCATGCCGTGGCCCAGTACCGGTCCATGGACCGGGGGTTGAAGACCCCTGCCATAGCCTCTTTCCAGTGAACACCAGTGTTCTGAAGGCTAAAAAGATTTATAGCTTTCAGAATGATCGTGTTCGCTTTTTAATCTTCTTAGTAAGGTTAGCTAATGTGATCGTTCTTGTTATAGTATGAAAGGCACTTTCTCCAAATTGTGTGAATTGAAGAAGGAGCCTTTCAATTATTGCAATAATGGGGCTCACCTGCAGGACGTTGGGTATCATGGTGGGCCCAGATTCAGAATCAGAATAGGGGACGAATGACAAGCAGTCAGACCAAAACCAGCTTTAGAAGTGCTGGCAGATGAGCAGTCAGTTCCATTGCCACCGGACAGATTACCATCCAAGCTAGCAAGACAGGTAGGGAAAAACAGCAAACAGCAGACATAGCTGCCATCACTCTCTGAAATTGAGGACATGAAATTACCACTCCATCACAAGGGCTTGATGGGCTGCAAAAAGTGTAGGGCAAAGGTGCTCCATAAAACTGCTTGCACTGAAGGAGTCGAGCCACTAAAATGAGTTACACAGGGACTGCTTCTAATTAAAATGGAGTAGCAATCACAATCTCTCCATTGACGACACTCAGTGTGCCTTGAGTTGTAAATCTTGCAACCCTCACTTTGAATCTGGACTGGCTGACAATCTGCCAAATGCTTTGATCCTCGGACTACGTGCTGCTTTGATTTGGAACGCTTGTAAGCCAAACCTGCTTAACTTTCAGAGGGGAGAATCTGTGTTTATACTTCAAGTGTGTGCGTTTGCAAATCTTGTTTAGTAAAGAGAACAAACTGTCCCTTTGTGTATTTGTGTGTGCTTGACCTGGGAGAGGCAACCTTGTACTGTAGGAAAGCTGCACTTTACATCACTGGCCATGCCTGCAGCTGCAGAGAAAGTCAAAGGAAAGTGGACCAGGGCATGATGGGGTGGGAGCCCTCTCCCATGGCACTCCATTTAACAATCTGGGTGATTGTTGGATGACTGCAGTTTGGAAAGCTAGGATTACAGTCATTGAGTGAAGTGGTCACATGAATGTCTCGCTTAACAACTGCTTCACTCAACAATAGAAATTCCTGTTCGAATTGTGGTTGTAAATCAAGGACTACTTTATAGAAAATATCAAGGATATCCTAATTAATTATCATAAGTTGTCATAAAAAGGAGAACATAAGCACTTATATTTCTGCTTCTATCTTCCAAATATCCAATAAAAAGAACTTTAATTTTACGTGTATCTGCTTCTATATAGTAAGCTCTAGGAGTTGGATAGAGACACAACTACAATGACAGAATACAGAAGAAATTCAAAATCATTTTGAACAAATGTGCCTGGTAACTCCCTTTGCCTGTACAATAGGATTCAGACAAAGACATATTCTCACAGAAAGAAATATTCAGCTCAGACACAACTATTACCATGATGCTGTAAATATATGATATTGCTTGCAAATAGGTTTTCTTGAAAAAACATACATCATTTTTAAAACAAAATAATCACGGTTCAGATTGAAAATTGTTTGCAATTATTTAATTTATGACCCTCATAGCTGTTGGTTCCATATGTGTATTTCTTTATAACCACCTTAGATCTCAGCAAAGCATATGTCCTGTGGAATAAAATAGTAACAAATAAAATAAGCAGAGTAAATGTCATATAGAAATGAACTGAATGTTGTTTCCTCAGTATAGTTTGGTTTTATAAAACATTATGTTTTCTGTATTTGCTATTATTCTCCCAAGCCAACTGCTGCTTTTTAATGAAAAGCTAACTGAAATTTAGATGGCCTTTGATATCATTCTGCTTTATTTATTTCTGTGCTTTGTTAAGAAATGGTTTTACTTACCATTTAAATTTATTAAAAATACAATAATCAATACAACAAGACACAGCCTATCCTAATTTCTATTAGAAACCATCAAAGCCCTGACAAACCCATTCATTTGTACTTGATGTATAAATCCACAACTAATTTCACATTTTTTCCTCTCTGTAGCAAAGACGTATATAACAAATTGTCATGGTTCCAATAGATGAGACCAACTAAAACAAAACTCCGAGGCTAGAGTTTTCTTCTAAGAACATGTTTATTGGTTACAAAGTATCCGAACGGTCAAAAGTGAAACCAAGACTAAAGTTCCCTCCAAAAAGTTACATTATACAAAGTTAAACTTCCCACCCCAGTACTATGCAATCAACTACGTTTCCCAATAGAATAGTTTGGCGGGCTTTCTAACATAAGGCTCAACTGCCCCCAGTCTAACAAACAGAAATAACCTTGGTTCCCATGGGACAGAGAATTGTTTAGACCAGCATAAAAATTCCATAACCCTCCTCCCATTCTTGTAGCAACTGAAAATGAGCAAAATGGCTTCAGCCAGGTTCATTGCAGAGTTGATACAAATGTACTAACTCTGAAAGCTTCTGCCTATAAATAAAATTCAAATGCACTCACAAAGTTTTTATCTGAAACTCTAGGCCAGACTATTAAGGTTGTGGCACAATTTAGTACAACGTCCAGACATTTTAAGGACATTCACCTTTTGTATAACACAAAGAAGTTTATGTGTTTGTATAAGTTTAACTTTCACAAAACTATTAGTTTCAACACTTGGGGTCCTTCAAATAGAATTGTTATGCTTTTCATGTGAGTAGCCTACATGGGAGGCCCTAAAAAGAGAAAGCTGAATATACTTATGGAAGTATATTCTCCATTCATATACTTATTTTATACTTGAAATCTCATTCATTCTCTCTGTAGGACTAAACAACTGCAAGGTACTTTTCTACATCAATTTTTGACTCTCTTTATTTGTTTTATCACATTCATATTTAATACCACATCCACACTGCATTCAAATTACTTTTATATTTTTCATGACATAACCAATTCTTATTTTCAAGCATGCTTTTATACTCATTTTAAATTTTCAATATATAATATCTCCTGCAGTAGACCACAAACTACCCAGACTGTTATTATCAGCATTTGTATTTAAAATTACTCCATCTGTTTTTCTATTTTCAGGGAACAATCTACCAAGATTCAGGTAGCCATTATTTGCTCTAGTTTTTGCCATGAATGTATACTTTATAATATTTTATTCCATTTTTTCTCTCAAACACAACTCTCACAAACTTTGATATATTAATTTGCAGTTCCATATTCCTCTAAAATTTTCTTATGCTAACATTTTTGGAAATTGCTGGTCTTAGCCAACACAGCATCCTCTGAATATACAAGAATATTCATGTTTCCAACCAACAGATCTCTAACTTCACCCAAGAATGACAAAGATATAAAAAATATATTTAAAAAACCAAGAGGAATTGCCTTATATGCTGTCACTATTGAATCATTGTTAAACACTGAATTTATTCTCACATAATTTATTTCTACCATAAAACACTCAGCAACCAACCTTCAGCCCTGTATTTATATAAAACATACCATAATTCAAACCGACTAATTTTTATAGAATATTCTTTATTGGCCATATGTGATTGGACACACAAGAAATTTGTCTCCGGTGCATAAGCTTTCAGTACATGCAAGCAACAAAATGATAAATCATAAGAAACAACCAACAAAGTGATAATCATAAGACATCAACAGGAAACTGCAATTAATACATTTTTATCATTTAATCAAAATATTTCAGATCATCTCTATAACTAAGACTGCGCATCCTGCTATAGCAGAAAACCTTGCTCATTATACTGCACAAGTTTGTGTATAATAAATATAAAGGTAGTCCTCATTCAGTGATCAGCAGAAACTGTCACTGTGCTTATGATCTTCATTCAGCTTTCCTTTGCTTTACAACCAGTAAAGGTCATAAATGCAAGAACTGGTTGCAAACTTCTTTTTTTCATCACCATCCTCTCTGTATGTATGGGTCAATTGATAAGAGGACTACCTAGATTCATTAAAATCCTACAAGGCTTGCATTCTGATCCATGACCATGGATCAATATTTCACTATACACTCTTCTTTTGTTTTTTAAATGCATACGTACGGAATATTTTCAATACACCTGCATTAGAAAGATGGGTATGTGGGGTACATGCAATTTTTGTGTGTGTCATATTTATGTAGTGTACATTGGAGGCGGCGACCATTTGAGAGCTGTATGCAATGCAATTTCATTTTAACGCATGCTGATTAGTGTACATTTAAAGTGACAATGAAGTATTCTATTCTATTCTAGTCTACCTGGTGAAAAGGCACGTTATCTTCAATCTGTAACAAGGGGCATCTCTCTTCAGAAAGGCGTTCCTCGTCTTATGGGCAGATCTTTCCGGGTTCCCTTCCCCTCTGGCCTGATCCCCCCCCCCCAACCGCGGCCTGCTCATCATTTGTTGGAAACGAGAATCCCGCATAACAGCCTATTTTTCACCTCAACTCTCATTCATCAACACGCAACTCCCCTCTCTCCCCCCTGCAACACGATTTCTCTCCAGAATCGAGCAGGCCTTAATCTCCCACCCACCACCCACCACCCCTACCCGGTCTCTCGAGGGTTCCCCTCCCCGCTTTTCCGGCCACCCCCCCAATTCCCCTTTGATTCGATTTCCCTCTTTTCCACCATTTTCCTCGCATGTCTCCCAGCCTCCCCCATCCGCCTTCCCTTGGCATCGCTCGCATGGGCCCCCACCCGGGTTTCCAGCCCACCACGACCCCGCGGGCCGAGGGAGCATCTGGGCACCCCGTCCGCGCGAGCGCCCTCCCCTCCCGGCCTGCTTTTTCTCGGCGGCTGAGCCAAACTGGGAGTAACAGATGGAGACAAAGACAAGGAGGGGGAGGGGGAAGGAGAGGAAGCCGGGCGGGCCGGCCAGCGAGCATCTTCCAGCCAGCCCCGGTTTCCCGCGGTTTCCTTACCCGCGTGCACGCTCCCGACGAGGCGCGAGCCCTCAGAGCGGCGGCAACGGCAAAACAAGCTGCGGGGTGAGGCGCGGGGGGCAGAAGGAACCCGGCGGCGGCGGCGGCGATGACGACAACAACCGCGACAGTTATGACGACAAAAGGGCGCATCGAGCCCTTTGCCAGGAGCCGGGCGGCCCTGGACTTTTTCAGAAAGCCGGCTACCCTCAAAACGACGCTTAGTGATGACCTCACGCCCGTTCTCTGGGCCCAGCATCCCTTCCCCACCCACCCCCCACCCCCAATAGCCGAAGATGTTTTACTTTACATTTAATGGGGGTGATAACGATGTCCAAGCGCGCGGAACGGCCGAACCGCAATGGAGTGCGCAGGCGCAGTTCTCCGCGCTTGCCTTGAGAAGCGACTAAAAGTAATTCGTGATCCTTTATGGGCAGGGGTAGTCAACCTTGGCTCTTTTATGACTCGTGGACTTCAACTCCCAGAATTCCTGAGCCAGCACAGCTGGCTCAGGAATTCTGGGAGTTGAAGTCCACGAGTCATAAAAGAGCCAAGGTTGACTACCCCTGTTTATGGGCGAAGTTGACTGAAGAATTCCTTGACTTCCAATCATTTGTGATATTTAAAGTTGTCGGGTTTCAGTTCAGCGCTGGATAGTATGAGTCACGAAGGAGTCCTCTAACTATTTTTGCGTTGTTTGTGGCGGTATCTTCACACTCCTGAGGTGCAGCAACTCCGCATCTCTTGGGGTACCCAATGAAGTGTTCATGAACAAAATAGGTTAAACTCAAAATGTGTGCTTCATGTGGAGTTGCCAATGCTTCCCAGCTTAAAACAGCTCATCTGGAAACGTTTTGAGCTGGAAACAACTCTTTTGAGCTTCGTTTTGAGTTTGTTTCACAGAAAAAATAATCATTCCCAACCGTTAGTTCCTTGCCCAATTAACCAGACAATGGTAGGAAAATAACCAGTATTTTATCCTGTAACTGCAAAATAAACATTCAATCACCAGCAAAGCTAAATGTGAATAGGAATGGAATGGAATAGAATTCTTTATTGGCCAGGTGTGATTGGACACACAAGGAATTTGCCTCTGGTGCATAAGCTCTCAGTATATGTACAAGCAACAAGTGATAAACCATGATCATAATCATAAAATACAATCATCATAAACCATAAGACAGTCATGGTGAACCTTTTAGAGACCGAGTGCCCCAAAACTGTTCGCCACCCGTCCACGTTCCACTGTGCCCACTGGGCCACCCACTACTTACACAGCCCACCACAGATCACCCAGGTAGCCCAGCAGCGCCATGGCGGTCATGCCCTCCGCCCATGCTCTGCAGCATCATCTGCGTGTGACGCGGTGCAAGAGCGGAGTCTTGTCCCCACTGCCCGGCTACCATGTCCTTGGCTGCGCTGCTTTGCGTGGGTCATGCCCAGGGGCGACTCTCCTCTGGGAGGGCTGCTGGTGAGGACGGGGCCATGGGAGGAGGCGGGCTGGGGCGACAGTGCATGTGTCCACAGAGAGGGCTCTGAGTGCCGCCTCTGGCACGTGTGCCATAGGTTCACCACCACTGCCATAAGATAACAATACTCGGTGATAGTGATAGAATACTAAATAAGGGTTGGAAGTCAGAACCCATCCACCCTTCTAGAGAAGGAAATATTTTGGAGGATATTAAAAAAAGGCAGAATATTATATTTCCCCAAAGGAATAATGGAGAAAAATCCGCCTTAGCATGGCAGTTTGGCTTGGGAGGAGAGTGAAAGGTCGCAGATCAAGGAATGGCCTGGCAGGGGGGGGGCTGAAGTGGGTGCGGGGCACGTGGGGCAGTTCCACCCCACCTGCCTCGCCTCATTGTGGTGGCAGTGGCGCGATGTGCCACGCGGCCTCCTGCCCCATTGTGGCAGCGAGGTGGGATGAAGTAAATGCTTCTTTCCACTAAAAATTAGAGTTAAGGTTTTAAGTAACAATAGCAATCACTTCTTTCTTTTAATCTACCCAGTGAACCACACTTTGTAATAATAACTTTCTTTTTATTTCTTAAATGTTCTATAAAATGAATGTTTACTAGCCTGAACTAGTCCAAAGTGATTGATGAAATGCTTTTCTTCTTAAAATTCACTTTTAGTCAGCCAAAGAATTTAATAATTATATTTATCATAAAAATATCTCCAGGTCTATTCTTTAGCACAACTCTTTTAGCAGATGAAACATCTGGTGTTTCAGTTAGGAGAGGCACAACACACTGGGACATTCACTTGTTAAGATCTTTTTTAAAAAGGGTGGGGGAATTGGTGCTGCATAAGAATCTATAGGATCAATTCAGAAATTCTGTTAGGCCTTTAGATAGTTTATTTTAAGAGATGTACAAGTCAACAGACATCTGGTTCATACAGGCAATCCTCACCTTACAACCATTTGTTTAGCAACCATTCCAAGTTACAACAGCAATGAAAAAGTGACTTATGTCAGGTCTTCACACTTCTGATCATTGCAGCATCTCCATGGTCACGTGATCAGAATTTGGTCTTTTGGCAACCAGCATGTATTTATGATGGCTGAAGTGTCTTATGGTATAGAATTGCCATTTGCAATCTTCCCAGCTGGCTTCTGACAAGAAACGTCAATGGGGCAGACCATTGACCACATGATTCATTTAACAACTGCACTTTGCATAAGAACTGCATTGAAATACTTACATTAAATCTTAGATTTCTGTTGGGTTCTTGGTATGCCCTGAGCTTGATTGCCTTTTTGCACACATTCAGAGAGTGGAGTTTGCTTATTGTTTACATATAGTAATTTGCCCTGCCAATCTTGGTTGGGGTGTAGTATCCTTGATGGTACCTTGACTAGACTATCGCACTGATCATGTTACTTAGCCTGGTAATGAAACATCTGCAGGAAACAACAACCAAGTTCAAAGAACCAAGAATTCAACAGGTCATCCCCGAGCTACATATATTCTGCACTATTGGGACCTTAATCTTTTTTTCTAATAAATGTTACTAGTCAGAGCTCTAAGAAACCTGTTCTTTGGATTAAATGTTCCCAGTCTAGATTGCTAAGATTAGTCAATCAATCAATCAGAATAGAGCTGGAAGGGATCTTGTAGGTTTTCTAGTCCAACCCCCTGCTCAAACAGGAGCCCCTATACTATTTTAGACAGATGGCTGTCCAGTCTCTTCTTAAAAACCTCCAGTGATGAAGCAACCACAACTTCTGCTGTTCCACTGGTTAATTGTCCTGACTATTAGGAAGCTTCTCCTTAATTCCAGGCTGCTTCTCTCCTTGATTAGTTTCCATCCATTGTTTCTTATCTTGCCTTCTGGTGCTTTGGAAAATAAGTTGACTTCCTCTTCTTTGTGGCAGCCCCTCAAATATTGGAATACTGCTATCATGTCACCCCTACTCCTTCTTTTCTCTAGACAGGCCATATCCAATTCCTGCAACCGTTCTTCATACGTTTTAGTTTCCAGGCCTTTTATCATCTTAGTTGTTCTTCTTTGCACTTTTTCCAAAATCTCAACATCTTTTTTGGTAATGTGGTGACCAAAACTGGATGCAAGGATAAAAGCTGGTTCTACTTTGTTCTACAAAGTCTTCAACTTTTTTACAGCTTGTCATACTTGATAGAAGTTTGACAAGATAAACTTGATAGAACATTATCTTGATAGATAAACACGACAGAATTTTGATAAGTTGTAACTCAATACATTTGAAGGGTGTCAGGTTGGAAAAACTAGTTATGACGTGAAGGTGCCTGGTGCTCTTGATCGGATTACTAGGTTCCTTGAGAGTAAAAAATGCAGGGTATAAACATAATGGGTACTTTGTTCTGCAGTTTATTTGCTTAAAAGATTTGTATGGCTGTCCATCTGAAAACAGTTCTGAGCAATTTCTAACAATGAAACCAAGAGACAATCAAAACTATACAACCAACCTGGTGCATCTGCCATTCTCCTTGGATGACTCCCAACAAAACCATGCACAGTTTCCCATCTTATTCATTTCTAGCTCTTGGGGGTAGAGCCAGCACTTTATAGGCTTTTGGAAGGTTAAAAGGGTTGGGAGTCTGCTGGATCCCTGCATAAAAGATGTACCACAGAATAGGGGCCATTATGGAAAAGATGCCCTTCCTAGATTCCATTAAATAGCGACATTTAAGGGAAGGGACCTGGAGGATACCAACTGTATCTGACATGGGTGGGGCAGGAAATAACTTCAAGGAGAGGCAGTTGTACAAATAACCTGATCCCATCAATGTGGAGATTTAGAAATAGCAATAGCACTTAAACTTATATACTGCTTTACAGCCCTAAGTGGTTTACAGAATCAGCATATTGCCCCTAACAATCTGGGTCCCTATAAACTGCAGTTCACAGTGAGTGCAATGGAAAGCGAGACCAAAATCCAATTCCAGTGGCCTCTGAAGTTTATATTGTTAGAAGGACAGTATTTTTTTCCTTTCATCTACTTACATAAATGAATTTGTATAGCCACTCACCCCATAGTAGTTACTCTGGATAGCCAACAAAGTTAAAACTCAATAAAACAACGAAAAAGAATAAAATAAAAATACACATAATGGCAGCCAAGGACAACAGCAGTCTCTGCAATAGTACCCACAGGCCCCCATTAACTTCCCAACTCAATATCTGAGAAAACAGCCACGTTTCTAAGCTTTTCTTGAATGCCAGATGGATCAGGCACGTATAGCACTATATACCAGGGGTCTCCAACCTTGGCAACTTTAAGATTTATGGACTTCAACTCCCAGAATACCCCAGCCAGCTATGCTGGCTGGGGAATTCTGGGAGTTGAAGTCCAGTGGTCTTAAAGTTGCCAAAGTTGGGGACCCCTGCTATATACCACAGAATAAAGTTTGTGTATTGTGAGGTCTTGTGAACTATACAGGTAATCCTCATTTAGAAACCATATAAAGGCATTGAGGGCTACTATAAAATCATAAGTTATGTTGCGTATAATAGGTTCTGACACAGTATGATGGTGATGCAGTAGATAATGATCTCAGGGCACTGGTCCCTAAGCAAAAAGCAGATATAATACTTTTATCATGTCTTGTGAATAAACAGTAATGGAAATGATATGGTCAGAACATGGAGACTAAAGAGAGGGCACAGTAGACGTTCAAGGCTAGGGACTCAGTTTTAAAATTGCCCGTGGGCATTATGCCTAAAAATGGTGATGTTATAATGCTTTCTAATACTGTTGTGGGCAGAGCTTTAAAATAAACTGGGGAAAACATAATCAGAATGAATAACTTTCTAGTAATCTTCAGTCCAAAAAGTGTGGTAAAAGCTCCCTGCTACTTTTGGAGGGCTATATCTTGAGCCTGGATATGTATGTTTAATTCCAGGTTTGGCCCCAGCAAATTTGGATCAAAGACTCTCACTGATGTACATCCTTATGGACTAGATCTTCTTGTTGAGTTGAAATTATAAAGAATCAGAGCTGCTAAAGCATGAAAATAGCAAAACTTAGTCTAAGCCCATAAATAAATTGACAAATATCGGCTGTTGCAAGGAGAGACTAACACAGTTCAATTCTTGCAGATGTGTTAGAGAAGCAGCAAAACACTTGAAATAAGGCTCTTAAGAATTTGATTAGATAATTTCCATATCCTTTAGTGCCCTATAGTATCTGGGGAGCTGTCTCTGCCTCAGTAAACTTAATAGCTACTGGTATATAATAGCCTCCTAATTAACACCAGAGAAAAGTATAACCTTTGTACGCCTATTAGGTTTTTCAGTGGCTGACCTAATTGGTTCTCTCCAGGATCCAGAGGAATGGAAAGTAGATCTAAAGTATTTAAAAGGCCTGACTTGCTGGGTTAAAGTTTTCATTTATTTGCTAGCAAAGTTTATGTCATTAAATCTCCTTTAGAAAAAAAATCATCACTTTAAGAAAGCAGGAACTAATAAGTAAGTTTTCCTTATCATTATAGGTTTCTAAGGTCTGATGCAGTGGTGGGATTCAAATATGTGAACAACCGGTTCTCTGTGTGGATGCCACTTCCGAAAGTCCATTCTGGGCCTGGGCAACAAAAAATTAGCTACCGGTTCTGCTGAAGTGGTGCAAACTGGCTGAATCCCACCACTGGTTGGATGGCTTCTTTTGGAATCTCTCAAGTAGAATTTATGTGGTAAAATGTAAAAACAGAAACAATCCACAGTCATACTCTATTTTCTCCACCAGGGGGAGAAAAGTTTACACTTCAAGTTCACAATCTTGAATTGTCAATGCAATTTTCTAGTGAATACTGACTTTTACTTTAGATAGTTCTAGAGTAATCAGAGCAGCAACTGCTGAGATATTTTTTTTAAAAAAAGAAATTGTTCTAAGTTTACAAATTGCTGGCCTGCTTTTTCTCCTGACTGAAGAACATATCTACGTGAAAGTCCGTGGACGAGCCTTCATTTTGATTCCCACTTCTGTACTTTGAAATTTGGAATCCAATGCATCATGTGAACTATTCGAATATACCCATAACTGTTGTACCTTGTTCAATAGTTACCGTGACCACAAATACTTCTTTAGTCATTTACTCATGGGCACAGAATTATTAAGAGGACAAACATTCATTAATGAGAGGAATGAACAGGTAGTCCTAGGGCGGCTTATAATTGTTTGTTTAGTGACCATATGAAGTTACAATGTCACTGAAAAAAAGGCTCTTGCCCATATGATTGTCATACCGTGCCCACAGTTGTGATCAAAATTTGGGTTGCTGGCAACTGGCTTGTATTTATTATAGTTACAGCATAACCCAGGCTGACATGATCGCCATTTGGGGATTTTTACACTGACTTCTGACAAGCAAATCAGTGGTGAAAGCTAGATTCACCAAACAAAGATGTGTTTCACTTAATAGCTGCAGTGATTCACTTAACAACCATGACAACAAAAATCATAAAATTGGGCGTGACTCACTGAATAACTGTCTTGCTTAGCAGCAGAAAAATTGGTTCCAATTGTGGTTGTAAGTTTAGGATTAGCTGTAAATCGCTAATACAGGTTGTTTAATCATGTTGGTATATCTAATGTGTTAAAAAAACAACTGTCTGCAGTTGCTGCTCTCTGGGATCATGGAATCTTTAATCTAGTTCAGATACTCTCCTTAAATTATTATGGGCATTCTCAGAAGACTATGCAATTTGACTGATGTTTAACTGTATACTATATGTTCAAGATACGAATTAGAACTCCTGATGCTTCCAGAAGGTTCAGAACTCAAGTCTCATCAGTGGTGATTAATATGGCCAATAGCCTGGGATTATGGGAGTTACAACCTTGAATTGTTTGGAAGCAACTGGTTACTTATCCTCGATGTAAAAGTTTAACAAGGGAGCAATAGCAACTAATTTATTGACATGTTTATACATAGTACTGGCAGAGTTCCAAATTATGATCTGCAGTAAGTTTTTTTCCCTCAACAAAGCTTTGATAAGTAGAAAACAAGGATTATTTTTATACTGCCACATTATACTTTCCAGTTATTCAGAATACACTTATGGATTGATTTCTTTATTCTCTAGTCTAGAACAATAGTTAAACTTGCATTAAGGAATTGCATTGAACTTTGTACATATGAAATTTGGTCTCCTTATGTTTAATTATGAGCTGACAGGGTATATTTAAGAATGTACTTTTTTTGATTGTACAATTATTCCCATTCGAAGGAAAAACTTCATGAGATAGTAGCCTTAAATCTCTCTAAGCTTCAAAGGTGGGATTCAGACTTAATAAATAAACAATATACAAAGCATTAAAAAATTCTTAGATGGGTCTTTTTCAGATTAAGAAGTGACTGGTTTCAGGATGATGGAAAGATATTTAACATAAAAGTAATCCACCTGCCACCTCCAGTGATAAATCACTCAAAATACTATCAGGGATTTTATTTTAAAAAAACTTTAAAAGATCAAAAGAATGGGGAAGAAAGCTATTGGAAATTTGCAAGATAGATTTTGGCAACATATTCACTAATTTCAAGAATACTGTATGGGAAGCTAAGGAAGACGTGAAGTAATTTAAGAAGTGAAGAAACACTGCATTATCTTAAACTTAGAGAACTATTATTGTATTTTATTTATTGATTGTTTTAATTTTTATGATTTGGTGGGTAATAAACTTAAGTCTTTTATAACTCAAATAACTAATTTGGGGGGAGCTATGCTGAAGTGCTTTCTTCCAATGATGTTTATATCATATGCATGCAAAAGTTATATCTAGTCAGTGGTAATCCTCCCTAGAGCTTTAAATTTTAATATGAGGGTAGTGTTTTTTTTTTTAAAAAAAGGCATTTAAAAATATTTTCAAATAAAAAATAGGATGTCTCTATCGACACAGAGATACATATTACGCTTACTTATCATATAAGAAAGTGTTCCCTTAAGCTGCTCATTCAGGTGTTAAGAACTTCATTTGCCTACCATTATTCATGTTCTGATTCTTTTTTGCAGCAGCATTAGAACACTTTGCCACAAATGGACAGTTTGCGAGTCTGGTTGTGTGGCTTTCCTTTCATTCTGTCCCAGTTGTCCATAATTTTCTTTTTGACACAGCACCGAATGTCCACTAGATGCCAGGCTTCTTTTGCAGAGAGTGGGAGCCCTACAGGTTTTAGAAAACTTTATTCAGCGGTTGGAGGGAAAGCATCTTTTGACTGATACAAAAGAACTTTAAAGCAGATCTTTACAACCAGAATTGTGTTTCACTTCCATGCTTTGGGGGTGAGGGAAGTTTTCCTGAACCCAAGAAGAAAAGGGCTCTCTATATCAGTTGTTGAGGAACGTGAACTGAACAGTCTGGTGACTGTAGAAATAGAACTGAAAATTACGTATACAGCCCTGCTAGACAGGTGAGCCCATGTGAAATTTTGAGACAATGTTGGGGCATTCCTATAAAATGGCAACCATGGTGGTCATGACCTGTGGCAGTGCATCAATTTCTAAAGGGAAAGCAGTGAGGTTACAATATCCTATCATTTCTTTTACTCACCCTGCTTCCTCCTCCAGTTTGTTTTTCCTTCTGTCCAGGTGGGTATACCTGTATAGGTAGTTCTCTCATAACAACTGTAATGGAGCCTGGAATTTCCATTGTAAATCATGGTGGTTATAGGCTGAAGGACCCATGTGACAGATTTAATTTTACAACCTTTTTTGCAGCAATTGTAAGGCAAACATGTCAATCATAAAGTGAATAGGACGGTCCATTCATTCTTATGGGCATTTTTTTTTGCCAGAAAACCAGCTCCAAACAATGGAAACTGGCAAAAAATCTTTATAAATTGTGGTCATGTGATCATAGAATGCGGTCACAGCTGTAATAGCGAGTCAGTTGCCAAGCACCCAAAATGCAGCTATGCAACAGCAGGGGGAGTGCCACCATCAGAATTTCGGAACAAGGTTTTAAGTACCTTTTGGAGAGTCCATCGTAACTTTGAACGGTTGCTGCCTATAAACATAGCTCTGAACTTCGGCTGCCCAGGATGTCCATAGTGGCAGAGTTGGCTTAAAAATAATGGGTGCAACTGGGCTACTGAAGACTCACCTGTTTTTATGTGTGTGCAGCCCATCTGAAAAAAAGAGAGCATTGATTGTCTTGTCACACACAAAGCTTACTATCTTTTGCTGTCCTTGCAGTCTACCATTATTTTTATTCCTAAGAAGATGTATAGCGGCAATATGAGGCCAGATACATTCTGGAAAATACAGATAGCATGGAGGTTGATGCTTTGTATAGCAATATGGTAGCTTCCTAATGGCTATCGCTTTTAATTGATTAATTAAAAGAAGGATGTGGGAAATTTATGAAGGGAGATTTGTTGGCATAATGCCTACCATTGAGATAGTCCTTTTTGAAATTAGTTCAGGAAACATCAACATATAAAAATAATATTGCTTTTCAAATAGCAGCTGTCTTATTCTACATTTATTTTTGCACATTATTTTTTGTCTCTCTGTGTGTGAATGTGACTAGAACTTGGCAAGTCTGTCCACACTTCCCTGGGGAACATGGCCCAGTCATGGCAGTTCTTCACTTGAAGGGTTATCCAATCCATCTCTAACTTAAGATCATGCTGAAATCAGTAGAATTTATTTTCAGGTAGCCACTAGTTCTGAGTTCTTTTCTCTTTTTAAAGTACATTCAGCACTCTACCCGTCAGCCCCTATTGTTTAAATCATCCTCTTTAAAAAGTAGAAAATAAAATTCTCCTTCATAAAAAGGATTAAGAATTGATAAGGAAAGATTCAAAAGAGTTTATTTTCATCACACTTGTAACAAGCAATGGAGAGCATTTCCTTTTTCAGAGTCTTCAGATTAGGAACAAATCCACAACTAACTTTTATGTTGATGACTTTGGATTGAATGATTGAATACTCAAAGAATATTTTGGAAATAGGGCTGCTTCTACTATGTGCAGGAATTACTTTTTGAAACCCAAAGGGAAGCACAGAATGTTGACCATTCCAAGTAACATAGTCATCCTGTTAGGACTGGTGGTAGCTTTGAATGGACAGTTTCCAGTGACCAAAGATAGAATTTAAAATGCTAGTTATAGTTCCCCTTCTACCTTCATTATTTAATTAAAAGAAACAGCCAGGCACCACAGTAGTATAAGGTAAAGGATTATACTTTGCACTGGGACTAGACAGAACCCATTCGATCATGGAATTCATTGAGTAATCTCTCAGTCCAAATTATCCTACAAGTTTGTTGTTAGGAAAAAGTTAAGATATTTCCCTCTATATATGTAGCCTTAAGCTAATAAAGAAGAAGTTAAAAATAAATGCAGCTTCATTATCAAGCCCAGACCACAATGAAAATTATTGCTTCTTGTTTTGAGTTAGGTAGCAACAAGGATGAAACCATTATGAGAGATATTGATGAAAACTCACTTGAAATTCTGAATGACCTCTTCCCCTGGTGTGCTATAAATGTTGATTAAAATGGAGCCCTGGAGGTTAGCATGGCCTCAAAGACCATGATTTGAAAAATAGTTACAAACTGGACTTTCCAAACATAACTTGAAAAAACGGGGCTGGAGACACAAGACCTTAAGACCTCACTGTCTATGGAGAATCTCAGTCATCCAGGTCATAGTTGTCCCAAAGATGCTTTTTCACGAGGCAACTGGTCTTTCTTGTTTTTCTTTGAAGACGTTTCGCTTCAAGTTTTTAAGAAGAGACTGGACAGCCGTTTGTCTGAAATGGTGTAGGGTTCCTGCCTGGGCAGGGGGTTGGACTCGATGACCTCCAAGGTCCCTTCCAACTTTATTATTATTATTATTATTATCATCCAAGAAGCTTCTTCAGCTCTGACTGGATGGTTAAGACCTAACCCATCGAGTAATCTAAAGGAGATAAAGATGATGCATTTCTGCTATCTTGGCAACCTTTACTGGCAGATTGGAGTATTATGACTGAAGTAAGTGATTTCTTTGTGGTCATCTTCTTCTTGTGCCATATCCGTTATCGGACGTTGGCGATCCTGTTTTTATCAGCAGCCGCACGAAAAAGTGCTGCTGAGTTTTGTCCAAACCAGTCCCTTAGATTTTGAAGCCATGATGTTCTTCTTCTGCCTGGACCTCATTTGCCTTCAATCTTTCCCTGGAGGATTAAATGGAGTATGCCGTATTTTTCTGGGTGTCGCATCACATGTCCGAAATATTTTAACTTTTGTTTTTTAATTGTTTTGATGATTTCCCTTGGCTTTCCCAGGCGGCTTATCACCTCATCATTTCTGCTCTTGTCAACCCAACTTATATGTAACAGCCACCCGTAAATCCACATTTCAAATGCTTCTAGTCCCTTCAGGTGGCCTTCTGTCAGAGATCAACTCTCTACTCCATAGAGCAGGATAGAAAAAATATAACATCTGACAAGCCTGATTTTCAATCTTAGGCTTATGTCGTGACTGCAGAAGACCTTTTTCATTTTGAAGAATGCTGTTTGAGCTTTCTTTGTGGTCTACTTTCACTAATTACTATTTATGAAAGAGGGTCATAATGGTGCAGGTAAGTACGCAAGGCTGCAAATGAATAAGTATGTCCTCTTCCGTACATTCAGTCATCCCCTCTTAGGATTTTTCTACACAATTTATACAACATCTGTGGGGATCCAGGATATATTTATGCTGTGGAATTGCTATAGCTCCTAGGCTTGTGTCAACCATTTATAGACATAGATTTCCTTTTCAGTATATTGGGTTTTACTAAGAGCCTTGTGATCAATGAAGCATAGCTGTTGTGAAACAACTTGTATGTCACAGAAAATATGAACTGGTATTAGATGTTAACTATCCCAAACAATTAGAAAAAAAGGTGTAGAGGTTTTATTCTACAGCCCCTTCATTTATTGTCTAGTATTTTTTCAATGGTGCCATCCCTGAAAGATAGAGACGTTTCTTTATTCATGCATCTCAGTGAGTGGTAAATGAGGCATGCTTGCCCAGCTTATTTCGGATGGAAATGAGTCTAATTAGTCCGTCCGGCTAAAGAATAGTTGTTATATTCCAGAATGGAGCAAATTTGCTATAGTTGTTACGTTACAGCCATTCTATTGTTCTTTTGGAGTCAGAAATCCCCTCTGTAGCAAGGTTTCATGGAGTGGAAATGCACAAGAAAGTAATTCAGCATTATTACAAAAGCCGAAATTGGAAGAAAAGTTTGTTTTGTGATGATTTCACAGTATGTGAAATTAAGTTCATGTTATAAATTCACCTTTATCCAAAGAAGTCCTAGAGTTGTGAGAAACGTATTTGTGGCACTAAATTCGGCTAGGTAGTTTTTACTTTTATTTATTGCTTTAGTTTTAGTTTGAGGGTTCCCCCCCCCAAGGTTCTAATTCAGCTTAGATACATTTTGCTTTTTCAAAATGTGATTTCTTTCACACGAGGTGCTAATAACAGAAAAAACAATTTGGCATGTGATGTGATAGTTGATTCCAAGGAAAACATGAATTTATGCTGAGTTACTTGGAATCTTTTGCATAAGTGGTTTTTTTAGTCAGCTATTGCACTCATTTCTCAACTTCTCAACGTCTCCCAGCCACCCAACAAATACAGATCAGGTACCAACAAATCTTTTTAAATGATCGGAATCATATCCCACAATGAATTTACATTCTTCGAGTGAACAATTCGGCCCATGACGCCAACCTCTGAGGGAGAATATTGTGGTCATGGTGTCTGAACAGTGCCGTAGCTATGGCTACCTATATAATTCTTCGCAATGGAAAAAAAAAGTGTGACAATGACATTAAATTTAATCAGGTTCCCCTTTTCGGTAGTTCCCACTGGGATGAGCCACTAGTGTCCTGCCTTAAATATTCAAAGCCTTCAAAGTTTGCATGCGTTTTTATGCTAGGGCAATATCCTGCTACTAGAGAACAATGGATCTGTCATGTATTTCTCCTTTGAGCAGCCTTAAGTCTGGATTTCTCTAGTAGTGGGATATTATGATGGCTGCTTCAGCAATTGTCCTTATGTTAGCCTTCACTTAGGAAGAAGAAGAGGAAGAAAAAGAAGGGTCATTATAAACCACTGGCAGGAAAATATAATACGTCTGTCTGTGTTTTTTTGTTTTGGAATTTAGATCAGGGACAGGTCTCTTTCTTTTTTATTCCCGAAGACAGAGCTTTATTTCCAGTCACAGTTCATCTGATATAAATGCACCAGTACAAAATATCATATGGTTCAATGCATTTGGAAACACAACCCAATGTATATTAGAGAAAAGGAGGCTGAGTTAAGTGTTTCTGCAAGCCAAAAGCAGTGGATTCTTGAGGTTTACCCTAAAGCTGACAATATATCGAACTGCTGACTGTATTTTTTTTAAAAGCAGCTCACATAACTCTTTTCAAAGCTGAGTGAGAACTCCAGCCTTTTTCCTCCCAATATTATTCATAGGAATGTGTTATAGCTCCCCTGTACATTCTGAACTTTCTGCTTGTGTGCAGGAAATTTAGTGTTATAGCTGGTAACTCTATTAAGGAGAAGCCATTCTAAACATAAAGGCAATTATGTTGTACTGATTTTGCTAATCTCAATCATGGTTAGACTCCAACACACAGTGCCCAGAGAACTTTTATGTAAATTAGCTAGACCTAATTAAAATGTTGAATTAATTAGTAATTAGGTCAAATCTAGACTTATTCATATTTAGAATATAGGAATTTGTAGAGGCAAGGCAGACTGGCCAACCTTGGTTAGGAATGGCTCTGTAGAATTTCAGATGAAAAATTTGCATTACATACTACAATGAATAAAATAAAATAGTCTATTGCAGGCAACATAGAAAGTAAAGTTTAAGATGTGAAGATTCTAGAATCTAAAAAAGAAACAAATTTATATATTTTAAAGTCATGGAATTAACAATGCACAGGGATTTTTTTCCCCCTTGAAAACTCCTACTAGTAGTAAAGGGTTTACAAAAAAATAATAAGGTCTAATTTGAAGTAAATAATTACAAAATCTAATGAAATGAAATTGATGCATATAAATGCTTAATGAAATGTAAGGGCTTTCTTTCTTTTAGTAAAATAATAATTCAAAGAAGTGATTGCTGCCTGCATTCCATATGGATTTGGGCCCGGGATGAGTTTACCACATGCTTCCTTGCAGCACATAGATGGCCTTTAAATCAAGTATCTGGGAAAGCACACCTGTGCTTGCTTACAATAGGCATTCTTGTCTCTCTTATCTCAATTGCTGAAGCCTTCAAGGTATTCTACTGATTGCAAGCGCTGAAGGTACAAGGTGGTGGGTTAATAAGTTTTCTTTTCCTCCTCACTTATCATATCTACTGGAATACACAGTGAAACTGCTAGAACAGAGGATATTGCTATGCAGGTAAAAGAAACACCTGGAATCCCTAACACTTGCTTGGAAAATTTCTCACCTGAAATCCTAGACAGCAGTTCCTAACCAAGGTTGGACAGTCTGCCTTGCTTCTACAAATTCTTGGGATTCCAACTTCCAGAATTATTGTTTATCTGCTGCTGGGCCATTATAGTCCCAGGACTAGGGCATTAGAACACCAAGTTAGGAAAGGCAGATATAGACAAATACACAAGTTCACATTTCTTGATAGATTTCAAATACTAGTGATAACACCAAGAAGGTCATCCTTGACAATGCAACTGTTAGTCTAAAATCATGTGTATTTCATAAACCTGTATATTTTGGGCCTGTATCTGTCAGTAATGATAAGGTCAAAATATATTAGCTAACATTCCCACTCATTATTGTATATCAAACGGCAAGATGATTGCAACAAAATATTATTATATGTTCTCTAAGGGAATCAATACACCACACCAAAAGTGCTGTTGTATTAACCTCATTTTGAAATCAAAAGAGATGAATTTCATATTCTTCAAAGCAATTTTCCAGTGATTTAGAAGAACACGACATTTGGGCTTCTTATTTCAAAGGTTGCGTGAATAAGTGAGATCAATAATAATTTTATTCAGTTCCTTCCATGTCTCAGAAGAATTGGTTACTGACTTAGGAGTTGATTTCTCCATGGTATTCTGAAAATATGAGGTATCAAGTAGGGGAACACTGGTTGAGGCTGCAGTACTCTATATACTAACTTGAAAGTGTGTGCCAATGAACACTAATGTTTTGAACAGAAGCAAACCATATTTCCAGTATAGGGGTATGAGGCATGTACTGTGTTTATGTATAACCCATTGAACAGCTACTTAGCCAATCACTTTAAAGCCTAGAATGTGCAAATCTAGCCAATGTAAGTCGTTTATAATTCAGTGTTAAACTAAGTCAACTGATCTAATTGTAGACTAACTCATGGATAAGTGTATCATGTGAACACAACCTGTGTAATTTCAGAATGATGATAGAATTAGAAGTGACATTCAGTATAAGTAAGCATAACAAAACAAAAAGTATACCAGTTTGCTCCTGAATACAGTATTTGGCACATAAAGATCAGGATAATCAGTGGAATTGTTAATCTAGCCCAGGGGTTCCCAATTGGGGGTGTGAGATGATATTTCAGGGGGTGCGAAAACTTGGGTTTTCAAAATTATAGTTTATATGCATAATTTGTTGCCGTTATTTTGAACTTTTGTAAGGGGTGCAAGAATATATCAGAAGCGTTCTAGGGGTGCGGGGTATAGAAAAGGTTGGGAACCACTGATCTAGTCAATGGTCTTTTAAATTAAATGGCATTAAAAACCTTTTAAGAAGTGATGTGCATTTTATGAGATAATAGGTAGATACCTTTCTTGAAATTATTAGCACTCGGCACCATTCCCATTTTTAGCAATTAATTGGAAGTTAGTTCTTATTTTCTTAAGCAGATATATATCTAAATAGCATTGGCCATGGCCTAAAACTTTGGCAATAAATCAAATAAATTACAGTTTGATGCTTTTTAGTGTATCAAAAACCTGTTTTTTTGAGGCATCCTATACCATTTTCTTTTGCCTGTTGGAAAGGCCAGTGTCAGAGAGACCTTACTGCTTGGCTGAAAGCATGCATTTAGTAAGGCCAAGCAGACCCATAAATGTTTCTAAACAAAGGGATGAAAGAAGAAGCAATCGAGCACAAAAATAGGCAGACACGCGGTAGACATATTTTAAGTCCCAGGACATTTGGAATTTTAGGATTCTTCAGTGGCAACTGATAGAATTCCAACAAAGTAGAACTAAACTTGATAAGCTGTTGTTGAACTCTGATTAAGAACTTTCCACTTTCTATTGAAATTAGAACAGTCTTTCAAGAGCAGGGGTCCCCAACCCCCAGTCTATGGACTAGTACTGGGCCGTGACATGCCAGCAACCAGACCGCCCAAACAAGCAAAGCCCCATCCACGGGATTCAAGCAGCACACAAAACCCTGCACCCTCCGGTCCGCAGAAAAACGTCTCTCCACGGAACCAGTCCCTGGTGCCCAAAAGGTTGGGGACCTCTGTTCTAGAGAATCTAGGGGAGCAGAGTTACGTTTCTCCCAATGGATACCAATAATTGATTAGTGTAAAAAAAATATTTTTGCAGCTCTTAAATCTACTTATCTCTGGTCTAAGGGAACCAGAATGATCTTGATTGTGAGTAATTTTTACAATATGGATTTCATTTTTTCATAGCCCAGGTACACAAAAAACTTCAACAAAGCAATTTATTTATTTATCTATCAAATTTCTTTGCAGCTCATCTGGCAGTTCAAAGTGAATCTGAACTTCAACAAAGCAATGCTCTATACTTATCCTAGTATAAGGGATATTGCAATGAGGGTTCCAGTCAGCAGTATATTACAAAGCTAGAATGAGATTCTCATGTCAAATGAAACGGGAGCCTGCCTTTGAAATCCTTTCTATGAAT
Source organism: Protobothrops mucrosquamatus (assembly GCF_001527695.2). Lineage (NCBI taxonomy): Eukaryota > Metazoa > Chordata > Lepidosauria > Squamata > Viperidae > Protobothrops > Protobothrops mucrosquamatus. The sequence continues at coordinate 312,835 of NW_015386701.1, forward strand.
GTGAAAAATCGTATGATTGTTAAGCCCCCCCAGAGATATCTTGAGGTGCAATGGGCGGCCAATAAACAAATAAATAAATCTTAGTGGGAAGTGGAAAAATATAGCCTATAGGAGCTGTCCTTAATGGTTGGTGCCCATTGGATGAATTAATTGTCTTTCTCCATTTTGTGAGGAAGGCTGGCATAGCATTCTGAACTTGGGAACCAATATTTAAAAGTCAAATGCATAAGTCTAGAAGGGTTGGAAGAAGTTTCAATATTTAAATGTACACACATTTACAATTTCCTGTATTCCTTTAATACATGGGAGAAATGTTTTCCAAGATCAATCCATGAGAGATTTAAGAAATATTGGCACCGGGTCCATCTGAAATCTTCTCTGTCTACAATTTTCATTCACAGAAAAGCAACTGATAGAAAGAAGCATGGAAGCTAACAAGAAAGAGAAGAAAGGGTTATAAATCAAATCTAAAGCAGACATTCATCTCAAAGCCTATACTTACATCTGTCCAATAGGATTCTAACCACAATAATCTTTGTTGTGGTCGGTGGACAAGAAAGACCTTGACTCTCACCTTTGGCTCAAGGCACATAACTCACAATAGAGCTAATTATCCCACAGTCAGCTTCACAATGGCGATTGCTGGGGTTACTGAAAATAACCTTGCCATCAGAAACCTGGCTATAAAAAAAATGTAACAATGGAGTTTCTCTTATCTACCACTTTTTGTCTATAACTCTCTCTCTCTCTCTCTCTCTGTGTGTGTGTGTGTGTGTATGTGTGTGCATATTTGTGCTTGTGTGTGTGTGATTGTATGCATACAGTATATACGTCTGTGTATATATGTATGTATGTATATATATAAAGGTAAAGATTTCCCTTATCCAGTCATGTCCAATTCTAGGGGACGGTGCTAATCTCTGTTTCTTAGCTGAGGAAGCCAGCATTGTCCGAAGATGTTTCTGCAGTCATGTGGCCAGCATGACATCATCAGCATGATATCATGTGATCAGCATGACATCAAACACAGGATGCTGTTACCCAGGCTGTCAGCTTTCCAGCTGATAAGCTCAGCTTCTTAATTGCTGAGCCCTCGTGCCTCCATGTGTGTGTGTGTGTGTGTGAAATTGTGTGTGTATTTGCATACAGGTCTATATATACATAGACATGCAAGTGCACTCAGATCAAAACAATATATGTACATAAGTATGTACACATCTCTCTATATTATTTACAATACATACATATAATGCATGCTTTCTCTGTCTCTCTGACTCTCTCTCTCTCTCACACACACACACACGGACACACAAGCCCACATGTGGATTATCACCATTTATATTGAATTTCCTTCTGTTTATGACTGTAAAAAGGTTTTCTCTACTCTGTGTTATTTTATTCAACACAAAGAATCATCCTTCTCTGAATTTAGCTGTAGAGGAGTTCTGGCTATTCACTGTGGTTTGAGAAGCTTAAAAAATGTTTTATTCATACCACTAGTGATTTTATAATTTAAAGACCTAAAGTTCGCATCCTCCATGGAGTTCTGGACTGAACTCGCTTTACTTCCATGTGGCTCTAGACCCCTTGATCATTAAAAGATTTAGCATGTTCAAGGATAATCTCTGGACCTATGCAAACTTATTATAACCTCTTCCTTTCCATTCTCACAAAAGTTCTGACAGATTGAATGGTGATTAGGTTATTTATACCCTTAGAACCTTACTTTTCTGACTGCCTGATTTGTGTTTACAGCTATCCACAACAGCATGACATACAGTACATAGGTAATAAGAGTAGGAATATTAATAATGAGTCTCTTCACTAGTTCACCCATCTCCTGGGGTTCCCAGACCTACTGGTATAACCAGGTCTAGGGAGACCTTCCAAAGCTCAGGAATAATGAGGCCAACCCTATCTCTGGGGAAAGAAGATTCTACTATGTTGGGGTCCAAAAGACATTGTTTTACTTATTGGACCAACAACCATGAAAAGGTTTACTGAATTTCAGCAGGTATGACCTACAAAGAAGACCAGAGGCCAGGTGTGGACTCAAGCGTTTCTGCTTCTGGTCTCAAAGGATACATCCAGTATATTCATTTTGTTATAAGCAGCAAAATTGGTAAAATGATGTTTTAATGCAAAGCATGAATAAAGCATGCATTGATGTTTGCTTTCGTTTTTGTCCTCTTTTGAGATGACATGTTCTATTCTAATGATGAATCAGAGGCAATTCTAGGTAGCTAGGTAGGTAGATTAGATCTTCAGCAATGTTTCTGTTCTTGAGGGTCAAATTCAAATATTTTTTGTAATCTGAAGATTTGAAGCTTAGTTCATTTACTCTCGTGTGATTTATCAACCCCATCAGCCATATTTGCCCTCATCAGCAACTCTATAGCTGTAGTCGTTACTTCTCATGTTCAAGAAAGAAAGCCTACCAGCTCTGGATACAGAATGACAGACTCCCAAAGGTGCTTTTTAAAAGGCAATTGGAATTTCTTGGTATTTTTCCTTGAAAATGTTTCACTTTTCATCCAGGAAGCTTCTACAGATCTCCGAAGTAGAAGCTTCTTGAATGAGAAGCGAAACTTTTTCAAGGAAAAAAACCCCCAAGAAAGTCCAGTTGCCTTTTTGAAAAGCACCTTTGGGGCAATCATGACTTGGATGATTGAGAATCTCCATAGGAATAATAATAATAATAATAATAATAATAATAATAATAATAATAATAATAATAATAATAATAATAATAATAATAATAATAATAATAATAATAATAATAATAATAATAATAATAATAATAATAATAATAATAATAATAATAATAATAATAATGTTGAAAGGGACCTTGGAGGTCATCGAGTCCAACTCCCTGCTCAGGCAGGAAGCTCTATACCATTTCGGACAAATGGCTGTCCAGTCTCTTCTTAAAAACTTCCAGTGTTGGAGCATTCACCGCTTCTGGAGG